>NW_011482274.1:19747-20871 GCF_000754665.1 Bison bison bison
TGAGCGACTGAACTGAACCCACTCTTACCACTCTTATGCTGGAACAATCAGACAAGAAAAAAAAAATAAAAGGCATGATAACCAAAAAGGAAGAAGTAAAACTTTTTCCATTGGTAGATGACATGATTTTATATATAGAAAATTCTAAAAATTCTGCCAAAATACTGTTATATCTAATCAACAAATTGAGTAAAACTGCAGGATAAAAAAAAATCAATATTCAAAAATCATTAGTGCTTCTACACAATATACACTTCTATACACTAATAACAAATTATCTGATAAAGAAACAAAGAACTATCTCATTTACAATTGCATCAGAAACAATAAGATACTTAGGAATAAATATAACCAAATTGGTGAAAGATCTCCACACTGAAAACTATAAGACACTGATGAAAGAAACTGAAGAAAACACAAATAAATGGTATGATATTCTGTGTTCATGGAATGTAAGAATTAATATTGCTAAAATGTTCATACTATCCAAAACCACTTATAGGTTGAATGCAATCCCCATCAAAAGTCCAATGGCTTTTTTTTTTTTTTTACAGAAATAGCAAATTCAATCAACAACAAAAGACTCAGAATAACCAAGGCAATCCTGAGGAAGAAGAACAAAGCTGGAGGCATTAAATTTCCTGATTTCAAACAACATTACAGTGCTATAATAAGCAAATTGGTATAGTGTTGGCATAAAAAAGACATGTATCAATGGAACAGAATTGAGAGCCCAGAAATAAGCTTTTGCATATGCAAATAAGCAATATTTGACAGGGGAACTGACAATACTCAATGGAGGAAAGACAGTTTCTTCAATAAATAATGCTGGGAAATTGGATATTTGCATGCAAAAGAATGAAGCTAGATCCCTACCTTACAGTGCTCACAAAAATGAATGGGAAATAGATTAAAGGCAAATGTAAGGTCAGAAACCATAAAACTCCTAGAAGAAAACACAGGGGGAAAGTTCCTTAATATTGATCTTGGCAATGATTTGTTAGATATGCACAGTTAGGAAAGTAAGAAATAAAGAGGTGGGACCACATTGAATTAAAAAGCTTCTGCGTAAAAAAGGAAACAATTAACAAAATGAAAAGGCAACCTACAGAATGAGAGAAAAC
>NW_011482274.1:22129-22529 GCF_000754665.1 Bison bison bison
CTTTGCTGGAGCAGCTGTGAAGAGAGATCCCATGTCCAAGGTAAGAGAAACCCAAGTAAGATGGTAGGCACTGAGAGAGAGGATCAGAGGGCAGACAGACTGAAACTACAGCCATGGACAACTAGCCAATCCGATCACATGGACCACAGCCTTGTCTAACTCAGTGAAGCTGAGCCATGCCATGTGGGGCTACCCAGGGCGGCCAGGTCATGGTGGAGAGGTCTGACAGAATGTGGTCCACTAGAGAAGGGAATGTCAAACCACTTCAGTATTCTTGCCTTGAGAACCCCATGAACAGTATGAAAAGGCAAAAAGATAGGACACTGAAAGATGAACTTCCCAGGTTGGTAGGTGCCCAATATGCTACTACAGATCAGTGGAGACATAACTCCAGAAAGAA
>NW_011482274.1:24724-26083 GCF_000754665.1 Bison bison bison
ACTGTGAACACACACACACACACACACACACATATATGAATATTATCAGCCATTAAAAAAATAAAATCTTGCCATTTGCAACAATATGGATGAGGGCATTGTGCTAAATGAAATAAGTCAGATGAAAAAAAAATACCGTATGACCTCACTAATACATATAATCTAGTAAAACTGATCTCATAGAAACAGGGAACAGATTGGTGGTTGCCAGAGGCAGGGAGTTGCAGAGGTGGAAGGACGCCTGGGTGAAGGGGGTCAAAAGGACATACTTTCAGTTATAAGATAAATTGAAGTTCTGGGGAATGTAATGTAAAGCATGGTGACTATAGTTAAAAATACTGTATTGCATATTTGAAAACTTCTATGAGAATAGATCTTAAAAGTTCTCATCACAAGAAAAAAAAAAACTACATGAGGTGGTGGATTTAATTAAACTTATTGTAATCATTTCACGATATAGACACATATCAAGTCTTATGTTTTAGACCTTAAACTTATACAACTGCTGCTGCTAAGTCACTTCAGTCGTGTCCGACTCTGTGCGACCCCATAGACGGCAGCCCACCAGGCTCCCCCGTCCCTGGGATTCTCCAGGCAAGAACACTGGAGTGGGTTGCCATTTCCTTCTCCAATGCATGAAAGTGAAACTTATACAACGCTATATGTCAATTATATCTCAATAAAGCTAGAAGAAAAAAATTAAAATAAACCAGTCCTAGGTGCTGCTAGGAGAAGGCAATGGCAACCCACTCCAGTGTTCTTGCCTGGAGAATCCCAGGGACGGGGGAGCCTCGTAGGCTGCCATCTATGGGGTCGCACAGAGTCGGACACGACTGAGCGACTTCACTTTCACTTTTCACTTTCATGCATTGGAGAAGAAAATGGCAACCCATTCCAGTGTTCTTGCCTGGAGAAACAGGGACGGCAGCACCGGGCTGCCGTCTATGGGGTCGCACAGAGTCGGACACGACTGAAGCGACTTAGCAGCAGGAGCAGCAGGTGCTGCTAGGGCAGTTTCCAACTTCAAACAGCATGTTACACATCATTAGTTAGCCCACTGTCCTTATCTTGGCCAAGAGTCAGTGTCAGTCAGTGTTCCAGTCTAGCTGTAAGATAATTCTATCCTTTGCAGCTACAAAGGTGGTAGCCTAGAGAAAATGCTGCTTAAGCCAAGTTTTGATGAATAAATAGTCATTTATGTTCTTTGTGAATTTAGTAGTGCCTGACAACCTAGATAGCATATTAAAAAGCAAAGACATTACTCTGCCAACAAAGGTCCATCTAGTCAAGGCTATGGTTTTTCCAGTAGTCATGTATGGATGTGAGAGTTGGACTGTGAAGAAAGCTGAGCACTGAAGA
>NW_011482274.1:26484-27565 GCF_000754665.1 Bison bison bison
GACAGGGATGAGATGGCTGGATGGCATCACCGACTCGATGGACATGAGTTTGAGTGAACTCCGGGAGTTGGTGATGGACTGGGAGGCCTGGCGTGCTGTGATTCACGGGGTTGCAAAGAGTCAGACATGACTGAGCAACTGAACTGAACTGACCTGACCTGACATTTACTTGATAGTCAATAAATATTAAATACTTGTTAGTTGCTATATGAAGAAAGAAAAATAATTTCTGACTAAATTCTATAGTAGTTTAAATTTTCTTTCTTTAGCATTTGTATTACCTGTAAAATCTTTTGCCAGCATGTAAGATTATAAAGTCTTACTATTTGGGGAATGAGCTCAATTTAGATCTGAGAAGCAAGATTTATTCTTATAATAACCAAAGCTATCTTTTTTAGGTCCTTTGGTGGCTCAGTGGTAAGGAATCCGCCTGCAATGCAGGAGCCACAGGAGACATGGGTTTGATTCTTGGGTCAGGAAGATCCCCCAGAGGAGGAAATGGCAACCCACTCCAATATTCTTGCATGGAAAATCCCATGGACAGAGGAGGTTGGCAGGCTACCTTTCATGGGGTTCCAAAGAGTTGGACACGACTGAAGCAGCTGAGCACACACAAACATTAAGTGCTTTAAATTTGTTATTTTACTGACTTTCGACAATCACTCTACGTGGTATCTATGTCCTCTCTGACTTGTTCATGAGGAATAGATGCAAAGAGGCTACATAAATCGTCTAAAGTCAAAGAGCTACTGAAAAGGAGAAGTAAGCACCAAAGCTCTTAAGATCAGCCTAACTCCAGAGCTAGGGCTCAACAACTGTAGCAGATTCTATCATGCTCCAGTCATATCCATGCTTGCCCACAGCATTCCACTGCAAGGACCCATGATTTTCCACCTGAACAGCAAAGACCACGGGTACTGGGGATTTAATGTCCCACAGAACAGTGTGCAGCCAGGGATGAGGATGGAAGATAGATGCCCCTGCTCACTTACCCCTTGAGTAGGACAGTTCTGAAATCTGTTCCAGAGGTCCCTAGCAAGACTTGCATCCCTACCATCCTACTGATACTTCCTGGGATCAC
>NW_011482274.1:27665-27868 GCF_000754665.1 Bison bison bison
GGGATCACCTCCACAATAAATCACTTGGATTTAAATCCTTCCCTGAGCGTCTACTTATGGTGCAACCCAGCCTAATACCACATGCCCTTGCTTTCCCTCCCAGCATTAGTTCACAAGTAACCTGAAAGGTCAGCCAGCTGCATCTCCCAAATATTGCAGTTTTCTACAACATCACTGACAGACAACCATCAGATCTTGCTTAT
>NW_011482274.1:27968-30345 GCF_000754665.1 Bison bison bison
TTCCAGAAAAAAAGAGCTGAATATCAGCACAACAATTTATTTTACTTATTTCTTACTTGAATTGAGAAAAGCCACTCTTTTGTGTAACTGAAAACTTTGCATTGTCGCTCAGTCCTCTAGAGCTAAGGCAGAGTATTTCCTCTTCTACTTGCCAGCCTTTTGCATATCTGAAGACAGCTTTCCAGTCCTCCCCAAGTCTTCCTCACTCCGTTTTTTCCAATGTTTACTTATGTAAAGGACCTGATTAAGAGATAATCAAAACTCTGGAAATACCTTTTAGAGTTACCTGACATAGTCCCCCTTCCTGAAGCAAGGCTAGATCTAAGTCATTGAAGACAGATGGTAAAACTATGTAAATCTGTGCTCAATATAAATTTGAACACTTTTTTTTTCCTGGCAACCACCCAGAATTATACCCCCCTTCCCCCCACCCACAGTTCTATTTCCTAATTATAAAGTAGAAAAAGAAGGCTAATTGGAATTCATCTATGGCATGGCAATTTGCAGTAAAATATTAAAATTCATTTTTATGGGATTTTCAATTTTAGGGTTTGGCAATGATGAAAAGCACCCAGATCCTGGGAAAAAAGGAACATGATTGCTGTCTAATTCTGTGATCTTTCTAAGAGTAGAAAGTATGTCTTTTTCCTTTGAAAAAACTGTCCAAATTTGAAGAACTCAAAATTAACATGAAACTACTTCTTTCGTAAGTGCTGGCATTATCAGCTTTCAAAGAAATGAACTACTCTCCATCATTATGTACAAATTTACATCATTATGTAAATGTCATCTATCCATCTCTAAGCCTTTTACAATGAATTCATCTTTTATTCATCTTGCGGGTGTGCACTGGGCATTTGTGCCATGTCCAAGATAGTCATTTTGGAGAGGGTAATCTTAAGAATTTTGTTTTCCTGGCTTTCTGTTAAGGTCTTAGAAAATTGTTGGACTAACACAACTAACAGCAAAGTGTCCTTACTGTTAACTTTTCCAAGTATGTGTCCCTTGGACTTATTATAACATCTCTTTTCTATTTAAAAACAAACCATTGGGTTTTGAGTAAGCTCAACCCTTAGCAACCCTTGGGAAGACTGTACCAAATCTGCCCATTCTCTCTGGAAGATGATGCCTCCTTTGCCCATCATTGTACATCAGGTGACTTCTTACTCTTCCCTATTCACCTGTTCTTACTGGTTGATCTTTTATGAATCATTTACACCTTGGACATGTTAAAAGAAAAAAAGAAATCTCTTTATCATGATGTGAATTGAAAGATCTTCTCCACTGTCAAAAGCATTTTAAAAATCAACCCAAAGATATGTGAGATATATGGAGGCAGGAGTGTGCTTTCTTTGCCCTTAAAATCACCTATGATTAGTCAGCTGCCTACACAGAAGGCAAGTCCTGTTTTGAAACCTCTAGGAACACTGGAAACCTCTAAGGTATTCACAAAACCAGTGCTGGGTTGACTGCATTAGGATGACAGGAGTGTTTACAAAATCCAAATGCCTGAGATGCATCACTGGAGATTCTGAATCTCTAGGTATGGGGAAGGAATCAAGGGAGGGAGAGAAGAAGAAAGTTAACAGATAATTGTGATAAACACCAGGTCCAAGTTTTTGTAATGATATATGTCCCAAGCTCATGAAATTTCCTCTTCTGAAGCCTGCTCTGAAAATTCATCTGCCTACATATGGCTGTGCAGAATGCCAGAAGTCTCCTCAATGTTAACAAGCATGCCTATTTGGGGGGCAGGGGAGATAAAGCAAAGAGGGTTATGATAATCATCCTGCTTCATAGAAAGTAAAGTACAGTGTTTCCTCAAGTCAGTTATCATTACAAGTCCAGTGGTTTCATACTTAAAACCTAGAATTCATAAAATTAACATGGTGTTTAATTAAGGCCTTGAACATAGTTTTTAATCTTCATTCTCTCCCAAATAGACATTTGTTAAGGTTTCTCTGGAGCCTCATATCAGATGGATTACAGTGCTTTTGTTATAGTATTTCCCAGACACTCTTGGAAAATGGAGCAATATTTTAGAGGCTTGTCAAAAATTTTCAGTGGGGATCAAGAAAATTCTGCCATAACACAGCTGAGGCTTCAGGCCTGGTGGTCCTCATTTCTTTCTGATCCTCAGCTCATTCCAGCCCTGCCTGACAGTCCCATCCAGGTATACATGGAAATATCCAACTAGGACTTTCCAAGTAGAGACCTGTCATGATTCAAGACTTATTTGTATATTTGAAGCACATGCTACCTTGTCTCTGACTCTGCAGAGAATGTGCCCCTGTACTGATGATTCAAATGCCTTCATAGTCACAACTGCAGTCTGTGGGTAAGTTCCATCATTACCTCCTCCTCCTCGCCCACCTCT
>NW_011482274.1:30445-33055 GCF_000754665.1 Bison bison bison
TTCTCTTCGCCCACTTGTGACTCCACTGTGCCTTATTTCCCTGATGTTCCCACAGCCTAATGCTGTCTCCTTGTTCTTCCTAGATCTTTCATCCCCCACATCCAGAAACATATCTTACACTCCATATAACTCATTGTTTCCTCTTGGCCTTCCAAATTCTCCAAAAGGAAACACTCTCGCAGCTGGGCGTCTGGCTGTTCCCTAGTCTCCAGTTTTCTCACACAGGAGTCTGTTGTAACAATTTTGTTCTGTGTAATTTAGTAGTACTGTATTTTCTTAGGGAAAAAAGCTCAAAACTCCATATTCTATCTTATTTCCTTTCTTTTTCTCCCACTTCTTTCATTAAATCATAATGCATTTTAGAGCTTCTTTCCATTTTTTAATGTTACAAACAGAGAAAAAAAAAATGCAATGAGTTTTTTCCCTCACTCCATAAAGAACCCAGAGCTGATAGCATTAGAGATTCAGTCCAATTTAAGCTTTATTGAAAGTACAGTGTAGGCTTGTGGTGTTCTATAAATAACAACCACATTTCCCAAAGCTGTCCATGGTTTATACAGAGGACCCCAATTAAACTCAAAACAGCTGAAGGAATAAACCCATCAAAGAAAACACATTTATAGTGTATCAGGAAGGTTAGACTACAGAATAAGTCAAATTCTAATTTCCTTAAAGTCATTGAGCTTCCATGTTTTGGTGAGATCAAATCCTAAATAATAAACCCATCTGATTTTACACACTCCTACAAACAGGCTTTTTATTTTACAGGTTCTTGGTAGCAATTTTTTTTTTTTTGGATGAGATCACATTTAGGGCAATCAAATGAAAATGAAATCTCTTCTCTCTAACCCTGGAAGTATGAATCCACCCTTTCTACAACTTCTTCTTTGATAACTAATACATGGACCTCAACTCCATATGTAAACCTTTGGTTCTATGTTTCAAAACATTGTGTTAGGACCCAGGTCAAACATTGGTGCTAAAATTCAACCCCAAATCCCCTGGTATGTCTAGGTTAGGGTATGAAGAAGAGTGTGGGAGATGATACTGATGAGCACACAGTGACATTTGACTTCCATGAGCAGGTTTGTATCCTGATTTACTAAGAGTAGGTGGGCACAAATAATGGGGAAGAAACATGGTGGCACTGAGAGATTTATCTGTCAATGAAATCCAGCTAAAGCCAACATTTGCCTTAGCAGGCTGAGGTATTTCTAGCTGATGAAATGTCTTGATTTGACATGCTGATTTCCAGATTAGAAACCAATCTTTGATAAAATTGTCCCTATCTCTAGTTCTGGTATAAGGAGTTAAGAAATTATTTTGCCTTTCAGCAGGTATTGGATAAGAAAATTCTGCATTTTAATAAACATCACAAGTTCCCTGAGTGATGCCCTATAAGAGAGAGTACTTGAATCATTCTTAGACTTTACTATTAAGCATTCAACAAGAACTTTCTTCTTCCCTTCTAATACAATCACTTCTTCCTCCATTTGCTTCCCCAGGTTTGTCACCTAAGAATATTGACAATGAAGAGCTGGAAATAGTAAAATCAAATTGTTTTCTTCCCTATGTGTGTTAGCACCATGCTTCTATTTGCATGCCATCTTTTTAAACCAACACTATTCTTTCAGGGAAGGACAATGGATATCCTTCTACATCTGGTCTTGGGTTTAAGAGTAGATTTTCTAAAATGACCTCAGAGATGGGGATGTCGATCCTTCCTACACATTACTATTTATTATCAACATCCTGAAAAAAATGTCCATTTTACAAGTTAGTTCACACACATTTGGGGAGAAAGATGTCTTCTAATCCACTAGACCTGAAGGATACCAAAAAAAAAAAAAAAAGGAAATGCAGTACCAAGTTGTGAGTATTTTGCAACTCGTGGTGCAAATTTCTTCTAAATATTCACCATAGCAGCTTCCCCAACATATTTAGTGGGCAAACAGACCCTAGTAACACCTGGCCCTCTCTATTCATTCATATCATTTCATTAATTTGTTTAATCTAATTGTGCTTATTCCATTCATTTTGCTCCTATTAGACTACTGAGTTTTTCCCTACATTTTATCTAGCTTCCAAACAATTAGCATTAATCCTTATTCATTCAATCACCTTACTAGGAACTGACACAATACCTCTGCCTTCAACTTGCTTTTGAAACATTCATTACCATTCTCACTGTTTAAAATTGTGAAATATTCCTGATATGCATGCTTAGCCTGAGGTAGATGAATACAGTTCCATAAAATGAAACAATGGGGTGTGACAGTTCTTCAAAAAATAAAGTCCTTTGAAATTAGCTCTGCTGGGAGTTTATTAACCCCTCATTCATGTCTTCTGAATATTCTATATAAAACATAATACATTGCTAATATAATCTCTGGACTCTTTTAATCTTTAACGAACAAAATCTAAAGGAGAAGAGAAATTATCCCACAAGGGTGATATTTGAGAGCATAGTTAATTCTTTAATTTCTTTCTGAGCACTGACAATTTGTATATGTGACAGGTGGTTTTTAAGTCATTCATTTATTCAGAATGTTATTATGCCCCAATCTGATCCAGGTACTGTGCTAGGTACTGAGGTATACAGTTATTAAA
>NW_011482274.1:33155-34203 GCF_000754665.1 Bison bison bison
ATAGATATATATATATATATATATATATATATATAAAACCACATGTTGTTACAAGTTATGGACAAGCTAAGGAATATACCAGTTTAGGAGTTGAGGAAAGGCCTCTTCAGGACAGAAGAAGGAGGAACAAGACAGGTTAAAAATCAAGAATGGTATTCCAGGCAAGGGGAACAGCATATGCAAAGGCATAGACACCAGAGGATAAACTATGTGTGGGAGTGGCTACATTTTAGGAAGGCCTCTATCCACCTGGATGCTCAAGATTGCAATGGGTGTGCTTGCCTTGAGTTTCCCAAATAATTAATTTGTGATATGGACCATTGTGAGAATAACATATAACAAAACAGTATATGCCTGCATATAAGGATCACTTAAAACTCCATGCACTTGAATACTCTCAAGTGGTACTTGTTTGTAGATGCATTTGATAGGAATAGACAAGAAGGTTACTTATCTGGTAAGCCAATTTCAAATTATCAGTATGGGTGGAAAAAGATATATTCTTTAGGAAAATTATTTAGCTAAGACCTTTCTTAGACCAGTAGTTCTCAAAGCTTAGCATTCATGAGACTCCCCTGGAAGCCTTGTTAAGACACAGACTGCCAAGCCCCATCTCCAGAGTTTTGATTCATCAGTTCTGGGTAGGGGTGAGAATTTGCATTTCTAACAAGATACTTACGCTGCTGATCTGGGACCATACTTGGAGAAACTGGTCTACAGACTTCTTTGAAGTCATTGCAATCAATAGAACTGAAAATAGCAAGTCACATGGACTTTATACGTTAACCATAAATCAGTTTAATGTTTTCAAAATAACAGATTGCACCCAAGATGTTTTCTAACTGAAGCCTAGAGACCTTAAATAGCATTCAATCCCCAGGCCCCCACTTCCTTAGTTTTGTCCTCTGGGCTTTGAGAAGCAACATGATTTAAATAATTTATTCCCATACTAAAAGCCTTGTTTTTGACAAGTGCACTCTCTCCTGTACTCTGATGCTTTTTGAAATATTTTGTTACATAAGGAACAAATTACTCCCAAATTTAAACG
>NW_011482274.1:34659-37611 GCF_000754665.1 Bison bison bison
ATATGGCATTTTGACTAAATGAACTTTTGCTAATATATCAACTGAGAACATTCACAGAAACCTTCAAGAGAACCAAGCCTCAAAGTAGCCTCGGGTTTTTCAAAATGACAAAATGGCTGTGGTTAAACAAAACATAAGCAATGAAGCTTCATTTTCACCCAGAAGAGCCTGTTCTCCACTTGCCTTGTTACGAAACTCTGCTGGCTGAGGAAGCCTCTGGTACAATGACTCCACAGTTATTTTAAGTATCCACGTGGGAGGGATGGGGGATGGGATGGACACAAGTTTGATAAATTCCCTTACCTACCTCTGGAGGAGAGGAACTCTGGGCACAAGGCTGTCTTATTTATACAGCACAAAGTGGAATCCATTAGATTTGGCCTTGGGGCAGGGAGGGAAGGAGGAAGAAGAAAAGGAGAACATTAAATTTAAAATATTTCCATTTGTCCATAATTTTTGAAGCAAAAACCACACAGCAAGCAGTAGGACATTAAAAATTTTTTTTCATTTTAATGAATACATCACCGATCATTCATCTCTTTCCTGTTTCTGTGCTCTTGATAAATTGAGCTGAAATATCTCTGCAGCTCTTATCATCTGTGCAATTGGGGCTGTCAGAGGTATGATCGAGAGCAACCTAAGTCAATCTGAGTTAGAAGCAACAGATTTCACTCTGGGCAACGTTTTCTTCTTACATAAAAAACTATATACTATTTGTGGATCTCTTGGTGAGGTGATCTCTCCTAGGAAATTTGCCCAAGCCAGAACTTCTGTGTGTCTAGCCACTTGTACAGAGTCCCCTCTTTGTGGCTTCCCACCTCCCTATCCCAGGTCATGAGTCCAGAGCCCTGTTCTTTCCCAAGCCTCTCCCAGAATCTCAGATTAGAGAGAGCAAGAATAAACAAAAACAAGTGAAAAGCCACCTTCTCAAATGCAGGGACCCTGACATTCAAATCATGTAATTTAAATGAAGCCTCATTAGTTTTATATCCAAGCCATATACCTAAAGAATATCATAATATGGTAAATACTATAATATTTAGAGAAAACATTCCTGATAACAGAGAAGACATTTGTCAAATGCATAAGCATCAAGAATAAATGAAGCATAAGTGGATTAGTGTAAGTATCCATTCTCTGGGGTTTTGAGAGAGTCTAACTCAAAATAGTTATTTCTGTTTTTTAATATACTGCAAATTATCCATAACTAATGGCTTTGTAGAATAAATTATATTGCTATTAAACCATTAAACAACAATGATAACTACTTCCTTCATAAATTCTAAGGTGCAAATTTTTTATACATTTTTACATCTAAAAAATCAGGATGCATCTTACAGTCAATGATGTATCATATTGTGAATTTGTTGACAATTTTTAAAATTTAGTTATTTTATTCAGCTCATATAACAATATGGTTTATACTCAATGCTGTTTTTGATTTGGTAATATGCATAATTATCTACAACAAAAAGAGCTTTAGCATGAAACATTTCAACTAACAAATCATAATTTGAGTGACTTACTAAGTACAAGGCATTAGGTTTAGGCAATGGGGAAGCAAAGATAAATAGAATGTATCCCTGATTTCAGAGTTAACAGCACATTAAGGTAGAATCACAGAAAAGCAATTAAAGAAGTGCAAATTATAGTGCTATGGGAACACAAAGGAAGGAGAAAGTCATCTTGATTAAAGGATCAGAGAAAACCCATGGAGGAGGTGATTTTTGAGATGAGTATTGAAAAATGAGAAAGTCTCATTATGCACATTTGGTGTAAGTAGATATAAATGTAGAAGGTTGAAGGAATAGGATCTAACCTGAAGAAGAGGAGTCTGAAAATTGCTCAAGAAATATCAGAGTTGTGATATCACTGAATAAGAAAACCAATTGGCAAGCCCAGTTTGAGCAGAGGGAGGGAAGAGTGAGGGTGGAGTAAAATACAGACTGGGTAGGGTATGTTAAGTTTGAGGTTTTCACAGGACATTGTAGTAGGCATTTGCCATTTTTCAGTGCTCATCCCACACCAGAGAATATCCCCACTGTCTAAGTCTGGTTAGAAGGTAGAAACTCACTTCCTACTACAGCAGTTTAATAAGCCAAATATTTGTTTTCTCACTCCTCTTCCTGCTAGGGTACAGCTGAGACTAGATTTAGCTAAACAGACATGCCTGTCTTGTGGGTTGAATCTTGAGTTAGTGATGCAAAAATGTAAAGCTCCAGTGTCCATTAGAAGCTGCAGTCTCCAGCATTCAGCAGTGCTGTCTTCACCACTCTGGCTTTGCTGAGAGATTTTGGCCAGAGTCCCAGGTATGAAACCTCTCTACAATCTTGCCTGTTTTCTACCCTTGTTTTCCAGCTTTCCCAGGGATGCTGGGAGATAGCCAATATCTTTTAAATAGGTTGTTTTTTGGCTTAAATCTGTAAGAGTCAATTTCTGTGGTTTGCAAAGTAAGAACCCAGAGTGGTAAGACATATATCAGGAGATGTCTGACAAAGACTTGGAAAAGGAGCACATAGCATAAGAGGACAGTTGGCGTAGAGAACAAAACAGGGGAATTATTTGAATAGGACTGAAAAGTAAAACTAAGAAAAAAAATACAGATACAGATAGAGAAAAGAGGGAGGAAGGAAATGGCATTGTTATGGAAGGAGGATGGAACAAGAACACAGAGCACATGTAGAGAAGGGAAGGAGGAAGCAGAGAACCATGGAAAGCACATGTCCTGTGGGCCTATCGTGTGCCCAGTATCTTGCATAAGCTAACTCATTTAATTTCTACAAATAGTAAGCATTGCTAAATAGGAAAAGGAGTACGTCAAGGCTGTATATTGTCATCCTGCTTATTAACTTATATGCAGAGTACATCATGAGAAACGCTTGGCTGGAAGAAGCACAAGCTGGAATCAAGATTGCCAGGAGAAATAGCAATAACCTCAGATATGCAGATGAC
>NW_011482274.1:41179-42202 GCF_000754665.1 Bison bison bison
GGGAGTTGGTGATGGACAGGGAGGCCTGGTGTGCTGCAGTCCATGGGGTCACAAAGAGTCAGATACGACTGAGTGACTGGACTGAACTGAACTTCACAGTTGAGAAAAATGAGATGAATAAATATTAATTAAATAACTTTCTGAGGGCTGGTGCACAGGGATGACCCAGAGGGATGGTACGGGGAGGAAGGTGGGAGGGAGGTTCAGGATTGGGAACACATGTAAATAACTTTCTGAAAGTTACATAAATAATAAATGATGGGACCAGGATTCAAAGCCAGATTTGTCTGGTTCCAACATCACCCTGCCTCCCTGCCAGGAGTTTTAGGAAAGGATTTTGACACAGAAGCCAAAGATAAGGCTCAGTGCAAGGGTTCTCAACTCTGGCTGCACAATGGTAACAGAAATGGAGATATGGAAACTGCTAATACCTGGGTCAAACTCTCAGAGTTTTCAATGTAATTGGTTTGAGGTGCAGCTGGGGGATTAGGACTTTTAAAAAAGTTTCCCAGGTAGTTCCAATGTGCAGCCAAGGTTGAGAACCACTGTGGTATGTGCTATGTCAGCAGAGGGGGAAAATGATTTGAAGAATGAAAGGAAATTAGGCTACAAAGGCAGCAAGTGGTGAAGTGAGACATTGATAGGGGAACACTACAGCAAAGGGGAACAGGTTTGAGTGACACAGGTTTCAAGTGCGTTGAAAAGTAAATTGGAAGTGGACACAGAGAAAGTGAATGTAGACCATTCTTACAGTAATCACTATGGAGGTGAAGGGAGGTCGATAGCCACTCAGGAGTTCTGTAGATTGAGAAAATGCTTTGGAAGGATAAAAAAATGAGAACATCTGTGAGCTGAAAGAAAGGGGCCCATGGGATGTGAGAATTGCAGATAAAAGTGAGAGAGTTGGGGTCCTAGAAAAGATAGGAGTCTGGTATTCAAGAAGAAAGAAAAGCTAACATTTTTGGAAAGGAAAGTGACATTTTTCCTTTAATGAAAGAGGAAAGGTTTTTTTTTTTTTTTTTT
>NW_011482275.1:0-214 GCF_000754665.1 Bison bison bison
TCCTCTTCACTTTCTGCCATAAGGGTGGTGTCATCTGCATATCTGCAGTTATTGGTATTTCTCCAACAATCTTGATTCCAGGTTGTGCTTCTTCCAGCCAAGCATTTCTCATGATGTACTCTGCATAGAAGTTAAATAATAGGGTGACAATATACAGCCTTGACATACTCCTTTTCCTATTTGGAACCAGTCTGTTGTTCCATGTCCAGTTCGT
>NW_011482275.1:3373-5253 GCF_000754665.1 Bison bison bison
CAGAATTATATTGAACTTAAAACATAACTCATAAAAAAAAAAGAGATAACTCATGGATGTTCAGTCATCTCAATTTATTTACATTTATTTAGGATGTACCACAACACTAGAAATATGCTCATGCTGTGGGCAATGAAAAGGTAGATGGAACTTATTTTGTATTTATGGCTATGATGAAATAACAGAGACTGGATTTATCTTCCCACTGATAATTACTACAGAATTAGGTCAAATATATGAAATAACTATTTTCACACACTGGACAACAGACAGCACAGCAAAAATAAATGAGGTTACTCCTACGATCATACTGACTTTTTGCCTGAAGGCACATTCCACACCACACAGAAGACAAGGGATCACATCCAGAACAGAGTGGATCTGTGAATTGAAGGGACAGAGATTAGGGAAGCTGAATGTGCTAGAACATACAGGGTAGGGTTCTGAGAAGACAGAGCTAACCAGCAAAAGAACTCCAGAATTTTGCTTGATAAAAACAGTCTTCAAAAATTAAAGCAACATCAACACTCAAATAAATGAAAAATGAGAGACTATTTCACCAGCAGACCTACACTAAAGAAACACTAAAAGAATTTTATCAGGCTAGAGCAATACTATGCTGTTGTTGTTTAGCTGCTAAATTGTGTCCTGCACTTTCATACTCTATGGATTGTAGGCCTCCAGACTCCTCTGTCCATGAGATTTCTCAGGCAAGAATACTGGAGTGGGTTGCCATTCCCTTCTCCATGAAATCCTCTCAACTCATGAATCAAACCCATGTCTCCTACATTGCAGGTGGATTCTTTACTGCTGAGCCACCAGAGGAGCCCAAAGCAAAATTATACTTGATAGGAAATCAAATCAAAAGAAAGGAATAATGAAAGATAAAAAAGTAATATGCATGTAAATATAAAACACTTATATTGGCTTTTCTTAATATACATAAAAAATTTTATTGACTACTTAAAGCAAATATAATAAGGTATTCTGGGCTTAGACATGCACAGAAAAATATGTAATAGCAATAACAAAAATGACAAGAGGGCTTAAAAATACTGCTATAAGATATTTGACTGTATGGAAAGTCGTATAAGACTAATTCAAAGAAGATTGTAAGTAAATGATATATAATGTAATTAATAAAATAAATGCTAATCTGCAACATATCAATGAAAATGGCAGAATGAAGACATCTGAAAATCAACAATAACACTGGCAAGAAAAAGGTCAGAATCAACATTTCCAGGATGCTGAAAATTAACTGGAGGCTTGTAGCAATCCACGGAGTATTTATTCTAGAAAATAAGCCGACTCTCAGTAAGAACTGTCAACTCTGTGGCTTTTTAACTGTTTAATACCAATTCCCCTCTCCCACTTTCACCGAGGTCCTAGTAGTTTTGAAAATCAATGGATGTTGGTGAAAGTGAGATAAGTGAATAGGAATTGAACAACCCACAATCATGGTGAAAAACGACAGTCTGGCAGCCACTTTTAAATCCTCATTTCCAAAAAACTTATCATTATTTCCCTTGTCTCATGATTCCCTGGAAGATCCCACTTGCAAGCCAAGCCTGTTTTTATTTGACCTGACCTGAAAGTGAAAAAGCTTTTCCCTGGAGTGTTTGTCAGAAACATTTAGAGGGGGCTTCCCTGGTAGCTCAGTGGTGAAGAATACACCTGTCAATGTGGGAGACACAGGTTCTATCCAGGATGATTGCACATGCCCTGGAGCAACTAAAACCGGGCGCCACAACTATTGAGCCTGCACTCTAGAGCCCACAAGCTGCAAGTACTAAGCCCACGTACAACAACTACTGAATCCCGTGTGCCCTAGAGCCTGTGCTGCACAACAAGAGAAGCCACTGCAATGAGAAGACCGT
>NW_011482275.1:5353-5904 GCF_000754665.1 Bison bison bison
ACACAACAACGAAGACTCAGAGAAAAAAAAAAAAAAAAACACTTAGATGAAGTTGTTTAAAATCAGAGCTGCCTAGAGTGGTGCATGTCTACTGGGGCGAAAGTGGGTAGCCCAAAACTTTAAAACAAAAGCCTGGGAAGTGAAATGACATACAGTCTTTGGAAAGCTCTGACATATTACTGGCAATCTATAAGATGACATGAATGCACAGGGTGTGTGCATGCCCAGAGCAGAGCACACGCTCAAGAAAGACCCGGCAAGACCCTAAGCAATCATTACAATCCTAGCTACAAATCTGTGCTACAATTAGCTATCTTAGCAAAGTAATGGAGCAAAGCTTTCTATATTAATGACACTGACTTGGTACCAGTTTTAAGTAAAATGTTATATTATTGATTTTAATATTCTGGACCAGCACTAAGAAAATGACCCCCAAAAGTATATTAAAGAAATGGCAAGATAATGAAAACAGTACATTTGAAACTATCTATTTAAAATCACATGTTAAATGATTCCATTTATAGGAAATGTCCAGAATAGGCAAATCAAGA
>NW_011482275.1:7988-11285 GCF_000754665.1 Bison bison bison
GTGCTATAAAGAACAATATTGCATAGGAACCTGGAATGTTAGTTCCATGAATCAAGGCAAATTGGAAGTGGTCAAACAGGAGATGGCAAGAGTGAACATGGACATTTTAAGAATCAACAAACTAAACTAGACTGGAATGGGTGAATTTAACTCGGATGACCATTATATCTACTACTGTGGGAAAGAATCCTTTAGAAGAAATGGAGTAGCCATCATAGTCATGAAAGGGTCCAAATGCAGTATTTGGATGCAATCTAAAAAATAATAGAATGATCTCTGTTCATTTCCAAGACAAACCATTCAATATCACAGTAATCCAAGTCTATGACCCAACCATTAATGCTGAAGAAGCTGAAGTTGAATGGTTCTATGAAGACTAACTAACACCCAAAAAAGATGTCTGTTTCATTATAGGGGACTGGAATTCCAAAGTTAGGAAGTCAAGAAGTACCTGAAGTAACAGGCAAATTTGTCATGGAGTGCAGAATGAGGCAGGGCAAAGGGTAACAGAGTTTTGCCAAGAGAACACACTGCTCATAGGAAACACCCTCTTCCAACAACACAAGACTCTACACTTGGACATCATCAGATGTTCAATACTGAAATCAAATTGATTATATTCTTTGCAGCCAAAGATGGAGAAGCTCTATACAGTCAGCAAAAACAAGACTGGAAGCTGACTGTGGCTCAGATCCTGAACTCCTTATCGACAAATTCAGGTGAAATTCCTTGTTTTGGGGTGAAATGTTCTAAAGATATCAATTAGGTCTAATAGGCCCATTGTATCATTTAAAGTTTGTGTTTCCTTGCTAGTTATCTGTTTAGTTGATCTATCCATAGGTGTGAGTGGGGTATTAAAATCTCCCGCTATTATTCTGTTACTGTTAATTTCCCCTTTCATACTTGTTAGCATTTCCTTACATATTGCAGTGTTCCTATGTTGGGTGCATATATATTTAGGATTGTTATGTATTCTTCTTGGATTGATCCCTTGATCATTATGTAGTGTCCTTCCTTGTTTCTTTCCACAGCCTTTATTTCAAAGTCTATTTTATCTGATATGAGTATTGCTACTCCTGGTTTCTTTTGGAGTGAAATATCTTTTTCCAGCCCTTTACTTTCAGTCTGTATGTGTCCCTTGTTTTGAGTTGGGTCACTTGTAGACAGAATATATAAGGATCTTGTTTTTGTATCCATTCAGCCAGTCTTTGTCTTTTCGTTGGGGCATTCAACCTATTTACATTTAAGGTAATTATTGATAAGTATGATCCCGTTGCCATTTACTTTGTTGTTTTGGGTTTGAGTTTATGCACCTTTTCTGTGTTTCGTGTCTGGAGAAGATCCTTTAACATTTGTTGAAGAGCTGGTTTGATGGTGCTGAATTCTCTCAGGTTTTGCTTGTCTGTAAATCTTTTGATTTCTCCTTCATATTTGAATGAGATCCTTGCTTGGTACAGTAATCTGGGTTGTAGGTTTTCCTCTTTCATCACTTTAAGTATGTCCTGCCATTCCCTTCTGGCCTGAAGAGTTTCTATGGAAAGATCAGCAGTTATCCTTATGGGAATCCCCTTGTGTGTTGTTGTTTTTCCCTTGCTACTTTTAATATTTGTTCTTTGTGTTTGATCTTTGTTAATTTGATTAAAATGTGTCTTGGGTGTTTCACCTTGGGTTTACCCTGTTTGGGACTCTCTGGTTTTCTTGGACTTGAGTGAGTATTTCCTTCCCCATTTTAGGGAAGTTTTCGACTATTATCTCCTCAAGTATTTTCTCATGGCCTTTCTTTTTGTCTTCTTCTTCTGGGACTCCTATGATTCGAATGTTGGGCTGTTTCACATTGTCCCAGAGGTCTCTGAGGTTGTCCTCATCTCTTTTAATTCTTTTTTCTTTTTTCCTCTCTGCTTCATTTATTTCCACCATTCTATCTTCCACCTCATTTATCCTATATTCTGCTTCAGTTATTCTACTATTGCTTCCCTCCAGAGTGCTTTGATCTCATTTATTGTATTATTCATTATATACTGACTCTTTTTTATTTCTTCTAGGTCCTTGTCAAACATTTCTTGCATCTTCTCAATCCTTGTCTCCAGGCTATTTATCTGTAAGTCCATTTTGTTTTCAAGATTTTGGATCATTTTACTATCATTATTCTGAATTCTTTTTCAGGTAGACTCCATATCTCCTCTTTTGTTTGGTTTGGTGGGCATTTATCCTGTTCCTTTACCTGCTGGTATTTCTCTGCCTCTTCACCTTGTTTATATTGCTGTGTTTGGGGTGGCCTTTCCATATTCTAGCAGTTTGGCAGTTCCTCTTTATTGTGGAGCTTGCTCCCTATGGGTGGGGTTGGAAGAGTGGCTTATCAAGGTTTCCTGGTTAGGGAAGCTTGTGTTGGCATTCTGGTGGGTGGAGCTGGATCCCTTCTCTCTGGAGTGCAACAAAGTGTCCAGTAGTGAGTTTTGAGATGACTATGGGTTTGGTGTGACTTTGGACAGCCTGTATATTAAAGCTCAGGGCTATGTTCCTGTGTTTCTGGACAATTTGAATGGTATGTCTTGCTCTGGAACTTATTGGCTCTTGGCTGGACCTTGGTTTCAGTGTAGGTATGGAGGCTTGTGGATGAGCTCTTACAGATTAACCTTCCCTGGAGTCAGGAGTTCTCTGGCATTCTCAGGTTTAAGCCTCATGCCTCTAGTTTTCAGTCTTATTCTTACAGTAGCCTCAAGACTTCTCCATCCATACAGCACCAATGAAAAAAATCTAGGTTAATGGAGAAAAGATTCTCCACAGTGAGAGACCCCCAGAAAGGTTCACTGAATTACATGGAGAAGAGAAGAGGGTGAATCTAAAGGGGAGAGAGCAATCTAGCCAGTAATCAAATCCCTGAGTGTTCTCCACAGCCTGGAACACCCAGAGAGGTTCATGGAGTTACATAGAGAATAGAAGAGGGAGGAAGGAGATAGAGGTGACCAGGAGGACAAGATTGGGGGGGGGGGTCGAAAAGCAGAGAGACTGATCTAGCCAGCAATCAGTTCCTTAAGTGTTCTCCACAGCCCAGTATACCCAAAGAGATTCACAGAGTTGGGTAGAGAATAGAAGGGGGAAGGAGGAGATAGAGATGACCTAGGGGAGAAAAACGAGAGTCAAACAGGGGAAAGGGCAATCAAGCCAGTAATCACACTCCTAAGTAAAAATGGGTACTGAAGATTGGATTATTAAAGGTACAAAATTGAGAACAAATACCAAAAAGCAAAGATTAAAAATCTAGAGTAGAGGTTAGACTCTCAAAAATACAATATTAAA
>NW_011482275.1:13035-13901 GCF_000754665.1 Bison bison bison
GACTCCCCACAGCCCTGCCGGTGAGAGGGTTTCTCGGTGTTTGGAAACTTCTCCTCTTTCATGACTTCCTCCCTGGGATGGATCTCTGTCCCTAACTCTTTTGTCTTTCTTCTTATCTTTTATATTTTGTCCTACCTCCTTTTGAAGAAAATGGGCTGCTTTTTTGGATGCCTGGTGTCGTCTGCCAGCATTCAGATGTTGTTTTGTGGAATTTGCTCAGCATTCAAATGATCTTTCAATGAATTTGTGGGGAAGAAAGTGGTATCCTCATCCTATTCCTCCGCCATTTTAGGACCACCCCCTATATTGGCATTTCTATCAAAGATTCATCTCCTTTTATGTTATTCCATTATAATAGAATCTGTGTTTGTTATCTCTCCTAATATAGATGTATAATTCTCTTTCATATATCAGATGTTTGTTAAGCACCTACTATGTGTCAGAGCTTTGCAGGCACTGGACATACTGCAATTTAAAAAAAAAATCCTTGTCCTCATGAATTTTTATTTTATTCCCAAGTTAGGTAGAGATATACAATAAGCAAAGAAGCCAAATATATAATCACTAAGAGCTATGGAGAAAAAACAGACAGAGAGTGAAAGAACTCAATTAACTAAATATAGATGGAATCAGAATGAACACTACTTGTTCTATGTTTTTCAGTTTTATCATTAATATAGGAAATCTGAGATTGTGTGGAATTGATATTGAGAAGGTCATGCCCAGAATTACATCTTGTTATTAATCAATGCATTGTTTAAAGTAGACATGCTCAGTTTTTAGCCACATCCTCAAAATATACATAGTGTATACATACACTATTCTTTTTTAAAATTGAAGTATAGCTGATTTACAGTGTTCTTTGT
>NW_011482275.1:14866-15582 GCF_000754665.1 Bison bison bison
TCTTCTCCAACACCACAGTTCAAAAGCATCAATTCTTCGGTGCTCAGCTTTCTTCATAGTCCAATTCTCAAATCCACACATTTCTAAAAAATATATATAGATTTGACTAGATGGACCTTTGTTGGTAAAGTAATGTCTCTGTTTTTCAACATGCTGTCTAGGTTGGTCATAACTTTTCTTACAAGGAGCAGGCATCTTTATATTTCCTGGCTTCAGTCACCATCTGCAGTGATTTTGGAGCCCCAGAAATAAAGTCCCTCACTGTTTCCATTGTTTCTCCATCTACTTGGCATGAAGTGATGGGACCAGATACTATGATCTTAGTTTTCTGAATGTTGAGTTTTAAGCCAACTTTTTCACTCTCCTCTTTCACCTTCATCAAGAGGCTCTTTAGTTCTTGGATTTCTGCCATAAGGTTGGTATCATCTGTGTATCTGAGTTTATTGATATTTCTCCCAGCAGTCTTGATCCAGCTTCATCCAGCCTGGCATTTCACATGATGTACTCTGCACATAAGTTAAATAAGCAGGGTGACAATATACAGCACTGACATACTCCTTTCCCGATTTGGAACCAATCCTTTGTTCCATGTCCAGTTCTAACTGTTGCTTCTTGACCTGCATACAGATTTCTCAGGAGGCAGGTCAGGTAGTCTGGTATTCCCATCTCTTGAAGAATTTTCCACAGTTTGTTCTGATCCACACAGTCAAAGGCCT
>NW_011482275.1:17542-18215 GCF_000754665.1 Bison bison bison
GTTGACTCATTGGAAAAGACCCTGATGCTGGGAGGGATTGCAGGCAGGAGGAGAAGGGGACGACAGATGATGAGATGGCTGGATGGCATCACCAACTCGATGGACATGACGTTTGAGTAAACTCCGGGAGTTGGTGATGGACAGGGAGGCCAGGCGTGCTGTGATTCATGGGGTACGCAAAGAGTCAGACACGACTGAGCGACTGAACTGAACTGAATGGTCTAGTGGTTTTCCCTACTTTCTTCAATTTAAGTCTGAATTTGGCAATAAGGAGTTCAGGATCTGAGCCCCAGTCAGCTCCTGGTCTTGTTTTTGCTGATTGTATAGAGCTTTACCATCCTTGGCTGCAAAGAATATAATCAACCTTATGTTGGTATTGACCATCTGGTGATGTCCATTGGTAGTCTTCACTTGTATTGTTGGAAGAGGGTGTTTACTATGACCAGTGCATTCTCTTGGCAGAAGCCTTTGCCCTGTTTCATTCTGTTCTCCAAGGCCAAATTTGCCAATTACTCCAGGTATTTCTTAACTTCCTTCTTTTGCATTCCAGTCCCCTAAAATGAAAAGGACATATGATTGGGTATTAGTTCCAGAAGGTCTTGTAGGTCTTCATAGAACTTTTAAACTTCACTTTCTTCAGCATTAATGGTCAGGGCATAGACTTGGATTACTG
>NW_011482276.1:0-201 GCF_000754665.1 Bison bison bison
GTATATTGTCACCCTGCTTATTTAACTTCCATTCAGAGTACATCATGAGAAATGCTGGGCTGGAGGAAGCACAAGCTGGAATCAAGATTGCTGGGGGAAATATCAGTCACCTCAGGTATGCAGATGACACCACCCTTATGGCAGAAAGTGAAGAAGAATTAAAAGCCTCTTGAGGAAAGTGAAAGAGGAGAGTGAAAAAGT
>NW_011482276.1:301-1825 GCF_000754665.1 Bison bison bison
AGTGATCAGGTAGGTGTCTCCTTCCTAGTGCTCTTATCACCATTCTGACAGAAGCTGGATTCCACAGGACATTCTTCTTCCAAGGCTATGAACTCTCTCCAGGATCTAGCAACCCAGTTCCTTCTCTGGGTTGATAGATCAGTTCTTCATGTTGTTGTCAGTTTTTGAAGACTTGATACTTTTATGCCTATTCCCTACATTATGCCTATTATCTTAACCCTGATCATAACTCTTGAATAACCTCTTTATTAATTCTATTCAGTTTGACTTTTACGTCTGGATTCAGTTTCCTATGGGGGGGGGGGTCTCAATGCCACAGTGTCCTATATATATTCTCCTGATAATTCTTCTAAATAAAACATACATTATTTTGTCTTATTTTGGAATGAAATTTATTTGAATTGCTATTATAATTCTATTTGTCAAAAATCTTTGAATGGGTACATTTCAATAAAATCCATATTTAAGTTATTTAATCAAATATATGTTTTTTTTTATTTTAGTGAAATATACATATTGTGTCCCAATAAGAAATTCTGCCTATTTTTTACTAAGATTATATTTCAGATATTTTTGTGTATCTTTACATGTCTTATTCCCATTAGGATTAAGACTTCACTAAATTTTAACATGCAAATTGTGATTTCTGGCATTGAGGAACACTGTATAAACCTATTGTAGTCAGTCACTTCCAAACACTTTACTACATCATTTTATATAAAATAATTATAACTTTTCTTCTGTCCTTGTTTTTTACATTATACATACATGGGTTGGTACTTCCACAATGACATTTCATGTAGATGCTTCACAATGTTGGAAAGAAAAGTTAATTCCACCATTCTGGTGCTTTCCTAAAAGTTAGAGCTACCACTTTTCTTCACAAAATCAAGGTCCCTCTTTGTGCTTTTCATTGCATCCCATGGGATCAATAACTTTACAATTGGGTGAAACAGTACGATCTTCATATTCACTGGGCTGTGTTTCCAGAAGACAGAGTCACTGCATTGAGAAGAGATTTTGGGACTGGCTGTGCTAGAACATGGAGAAGGCAACGGCACCCTACTCCAGTACTCTTGCCTAGAAAATCCCATGGACGGAGGAGCCTGGTGGGCTGCAGTCCATGGGGTCCTAGGAGTCAGACACGACTGAGCGACTTCACTTTCACTTTTCACTTTCATGCATTGGAGGAGGAAATGGCAACCCACTCCAGTGTTCTTGCCTGGAGAATCCCATGGACAGGGGAGCCTGGTGGGCTGCCGTCTATGGGGTCGCACAGAGTTGGACAAGACTCAAGCGACTTAGCAGCAGCAGCAGCAGTGCTAGAACTAAAGCATGGGTCTCTGTTTTGCTCACTGGTAAATATATTTGACTATATTATGACCTGGATTTCCCCATTGGTAAGTGATAGCCTGTATGCAGGTCAGAAAGCAACAGTTAGAACTGAACATGGAACAACAGACTGGTTCCAAATAGGAAAAGGAGTACGTCAAGGCTGTATATTGTCACCCTGCTTATTTAACT
>NW_011482276.1:3349-6432 GCF_000754665.1 Bison bison bison
ATAAATTAAGTTGTACTTTATACGCAACTGGGGAGGTTTGAAAGCATTTTTTAACTGCACCTCACTCAACCTGGTACATATTTGTCTGAAAGATCTGCAAAGACCTATGTGAGGCATTGGAAATGATTGGTGATATGTACTGGACTGGAGAGACATCAATAACATTGAGAATATTCCTGGGAATAGAAGAACAGGTGTTGATGTAAAATGCATGATTTTTTTTTTCTCCTGCTTTGTGAAAGGCGTTAGAGAGACAGACTGAGTGAAACTTATCAACTAACCTGAAGGGAGAAATGGACACAGGGAACATTGACATCTGTCTCTAAGACTAGATAAGCAAACATACCTAGCCAGATCTATTTTAAAAAGCACTCCAAGGAAAGATAAGCAGTTACGTAAAAGTATCATAAACAAAGTATTTCCTGATGGAAGCATTTTGTCTTCTGGAATTCTCTGTTCTGGAGTTACTATTTTAACAGAGAAAACTGGCCCAGTGTCCCTGAAATGAAATATTTAGGGTGTGTTTTCCATAGGACTACATGTAAATGTCGTTCTGAATGAATTAATCAGACAAGTGCACAGAGAATTTTAGGGTAATTCTGGCTGGTGGGTCTCTTTACAGCTGCTTGGGCAGGTTCCCAGGTGGCTGTTGCGTGAAACAGCTTTTATTATTCAACAGTGCATAACTTTGCTATTCCTGAAACTCTAAGGGTTCTGGCCAAATGAGAGACGGTTTACTGAGATGATACATTGACTCCAGCACTTACCTCTTTCTATGGACATTTGACTGAAATATTCTCTAAAATCTGTCATTATGGGAATTTTTAAAATCTTCTTGAATATTGCAAAACAGAAAAACATGAAATAGTCTATTATATTGTCAACCACAAATTGTCACTTGCTGTGGGTGCTTGCCATCTGCCTCTACAAGGATTGAGTCATGTACCACTGCAGCGGTTGACCTCCAAAATCCCCTGAAAGAGTTCAGGGTGGAGGGCAGAAGTGAGGCACTCTGTACTTTGGGAAACTGGCAAGACAGGTCTCCAGATACTTAGATATTCTCAGCAGTTGATTTTATAAGCCCAATTCTGGTATCTCCTCATATCTAGAAAAGAACCAAAATTCTTCATGATAATGATTTTTTCTTGTGACTAGCAGAAGCTTCATGAGAACCAGCAGGTTATGATTATCTTTTTTCTCAATTTTAGAAGACAGGATGCATGCATGAACTGAATTCACTCTAGAGATATCAAGGCTATATGATGCTTTATTTAAGCATCCCTATTCGGAGAAGGCAATGGCACCCCAATCCAGTACTCTAGTCTGGAAAATCCAATGGATGGAGGAGCCTGGTAGGCTGCAGTCCATGGTGTCGCTAGGATTCGGACACGACTGAGCGACTTCACTTTCACTTTTCACTTTCATGCATTGGAGAAGGAAATGGCAACCCACTCCAGTGTTCTTGCCTGGAGAATCCCAGGGACAGGGAGCCTGGTGGACTGCCGTCTATGGGGTCGCACAGAGTCAGACGCTACTGAAGTGACTTAGCAGCAGCAGCAGCAGCAAGCATCCCTATTGTAATAGGGAGAAGAAACTGAATTCAATTTCACTGAAACAAAACATAGGAGAGTTTTTAAATGCTAGAGTGAGCAAGTGTTTGACTGCAGGTACTCCCCTTTACCAAAATCACATATATACTCTCCTTCCACCTTACCTCTTTGGCACTGTTTCTCAGAGCTGTCTGAGATGCTGTCTCCTGGGCTGCCATCCTCATATTGTCCCAAATAAAACTTAAGCTGCAACTCTCATGTGGAGCATTTTTTTTAAGTGGACAATTTTAAATTCTTAAGAGAAATTAAAAAACAACTTTTTTATGAAAGATAGAAATACTTCCTTCCTGACACATCAGTATCAGTAATTATAATAAAAAAGGATTCTGGTTCAGCATGCTGAAATATTCAAGTGAGCAGTCAAATTCTTTGTTCTGCCTTTATGAGGTGAAGGAATATACCAGCTCCTAACAGTTTGGTTGGACAGGCGATGTCATCATGTTCAGGAAATTTGATATGGTGATAATTACCCTGGCTGCACGACTTTACCACCTCGAAGATGACTAAGATGAACTTGGTGACTTCCTCATTTTGACTAAATTTTAGACAGATTTCTTCCTAAGCAGGAGGTATTCCAGGTGGCTCAAGCGGTAAAGAATCCAACTGCCAAAGCAAGAGATGCAGGAGAGACAATTTCAGTTTCAATCCCTGGGTCGGGAAGATTCCCTGGAGTAGGAAATGGCAACCTGCTCCAGTATACTTACCTGAAAAAGTCCATGTACAGAGGAGCCTGGCAGGCTACATAATCCCTGGTGTTACAAAGGAGACAGACACGACTGAGCAACTGGCACACTTCTTAAACTTACGTTCTGGTATCTCCTCATATCTAGAAAAGCACTAAAATTCTTCATCATGACAAGCACCTATGTTCAGTTCAGTTCAGTTCAGTCACTCAGTCATGTCCGACTCTTTGCAACCCCATGAATCACAGCATGCCAGGCCTCCCTGTCCATCACCAACTCCCAGAGTTCACTAAAACTCATGTCTATCGAGTCGGTGTTGCCTTCCAGCCATCTCCCCTCTGTCATCCCCTTCTCCTCCTGCCCCAATCCTTCCCAGCATCAGGTATTTTCCAATGAGTCAACTCTTTGCATGAGGTGGCCAAAGTATGGGAGTTTCAGTTTCAGCATCAGTCCTTCCAATGAAAACCCAGGAAGGATCTCCTTCAGAATGGACTGGTTGGATCTCCTTGCAGTCCAAGGGACTCTCAAGAGTCTTCTCCAACACCACAGTTCAAAAGCATCAATTCTTCCACGCTCAGCCTTCTTCACAGTCCAACTCTCACATCCATACATGACCACTGGAAAAACCATTCCCTTGACTAGATGAACCTTTGTTGGCAAAGTAATGTCTCTGCTTTTGAACATGCTGTCTATGGTGGTCGTAACTTTCCTTCCAAGGAGTAAGCATCTTTTCATTTCATGGCCGCAATCACCATCTGCAGTGGTTTTGGAGCCCCCAAAAATAAAGTCG
>NW_011482276.1:8268-12020 GCF_000754665.1 Bison bison bison
CTCAACATAAATATAAATAATCTGTTATCCAGTATGATTTCTAAGAAGATGTAGGACTACAAATCTACCACATTCTGATTTTGTACTTTCAGTTTACTGTTAGAGGTAACAATAAAATCTGTGAATTCAAAAAGTCTCAGCTTATAGTTAAGGAAAATCTTCATAGAAACTTTCCATCAGCATGAGAGAGTGGAAACTCGTGGCAGATGAAGGAGAGAAAAGAATAAGAATCCAATGGGGAGAGAAGGGTAAATTAGCTTGCTCTGAACAATGGCGTTTCAAAGAATATCTTTGGTTAGTTCCTCTTTTTGTAAACTATTAAACCTTGAAATATGACAAATGAAAATTGTAAATATAAAGGCTGATAAATTGTTGAAGTCATAGCCCTCAGTTCCAAAATTCATGCCCAAGTTCACTAAAAAGGAAGTCTGTATGTCTCTATTTAAAAGAAAGGAAAAAAAAAAAAAAGATTCATTTACCATAATAGTTTTTGCTTGGGTTTATTTAGTTAGTGAATAATTTTCCCACTTTACAGAGAAACCAAATAATAGTTTATTTCCTTTAACCTAGAGGGGACTTATGCATAGAATACAGATTCACCATCTAAGAACAAATCTAAATAAAGCTTAATTTCCAAACCCCCATTGAAAGGGGGAGAATAAGAAGCCAATAAAAATTCCTGGCTGCTCAAGCAAAGATATCCTTCCAAATCACTCAAACACAGTCACTAAGAACCAATTATACTCCTAGTTTAACTTTCCATTTGCATCTAAATTAAAAACTAAAGACATAATTCTGTGGAATTGTGGAATACTGTGTATATTTTAGGACCAATATGCTTCATGAAATTTAGGTGAGAGGATGACAACTAAAGAGACAAAAATTATCACCAGCCTTTGCTTGTAGGTCCCAGGGACCAGGTGCATCCCTCTCAGGATGGGTGGGGGATGAAGATCTCTTGATCATCAGTGGACAAGCCCAGGTCCTAAAGTTTACTGGGTGTTGCTGTAGATTAAATCTATGAGGCATAGATTTAATTTATTATTTAATTTATTATTTATTTTTATTATATTTATTATATTTTTATTATTATTTAATTTATTATTATTTAATTTATTATTATTTAATTTATTCATCCAAATAAATGAATGACTTTCTAGCCACCAAATGCCAACTACTGAATTTTATCATTGTGCATAATTACTTCAAACCTTGAAATCTTAAAATAAAGTCAGTGTCACTGTTTTTTGTTTGTTTTGTTTGTTTGTTTGTTCATAGGGCTTAGATTCAGAAGTCAATATAATTTAATCTACTCCCTACCTTTCTTAGCCAAGAGCTGTCAGTTTTCAGCCAAATCTGGACATGTGAAATTAATAGATTGGAGTATAGAATACTTGCCTGAAGTCAGATTGAGGCCAATACATTTCCAACTGTGTTTGCAAATTTCAGCCCAGGTGGCCAGAGAAGACTCTGCCAATTGCAATTGTGCTGCTTTGAAATGGAGCTTTGGGCCTTATAAGAAGTAAGAGCTCAAGCTACAACTCCAAACAGGCTTTTATTTTCCTACTGTATGATCAACAAACAGCTATTTGACAGATTTTTACAAACATGACAATAAATATTTTTCTTTGTTTAAAAACACTTAAAATCTTAAATCTTTTGTTTAGAAAGATAAGCTGAATCTTTAGAAAAACCACTGGTTTAGGCTATTATTTTTATGAATTGAAAGTCCATAAAAATAGACATGTTGTGATGCCCAAATATATTGCTTCATTTCCTTTGTGATTCTTTTAAAATATGAATGAATGAAATATGTAGTGATATTAAGTTGAAATTTTGATTTTTGAATTTTTAATTTAACACATGTGTTCCATGGGAGTGACCAATATCTTCTTTCTATGGTTTACAGTGTTTAATCGAGAGTAAAGACTCCTTTAGATGGAAACATAATGATGATAACTTCTTATTATTGGTACTCTTTAAAAATGGCTAAGTACTTTAGATCCATTTACAGTTTAAATCCTATAATTATGATCTGGATAGTAAGTTTAAGCACATAAAGTTGTAATATTTTAATATTTTGATTTTTAAAAGCAGCTATTTCATACTATTCAACCTAATAAATATCCCTGACTTCATTTTGCCAAAGAGAGGTTAAGTCATATGCTCCAAAAAGATAAAAAGGCTGCAAAGAATTCAGCTAGTGTTCAGCACAGTTTCTTTTGAGTTCAAATTCAGCATTAATTTGAAAATATACTGATTCAACTCTAGGCTTTCCAGGTGGTGCCAGTGGAAAATAACCCTCCTACCAATGCAGGAATTGCAGGATACTCAGATTGAACGCCTAGATTGGGAAGATCCCCTGAAAGAAGATATGGCAACCCACTCTAGTATTCTTGCTGGGAAAATCTCATGATCAGAAGAGCCTGGCAGGCTACAGTCCATAGGGTTGCAAAGTGTGGGGCATGGCTGAAGTGACTTACAACACAAGCATGCATATTGACTTGAGTGTTTATTTATTTCATGACCCTTAAGTTCTAGTTGTTTACCCAATTATTTTAACTTGACAAATAATGTGGTTGAAGTAAGAGTTCTAAGTAAAGTTTGATTTCTTTTTTTCAAATTGAGGTATAACTGACATATAGCATTATATTGGTAACCAGGTAAACGACATGATTCAATATTTGTATACATTGCAAAATTATCACCACAATAAGTCTAGTTAACATCTGTCATTATACATAGTTACATATTTTTGTTGTGGAATGACAGCTTTTAAGAGCTCTCTTGATAGTTTTCAGACATTCAATACAGGATCATTAATTAAGGTCACCATTCTGTACATTACATCTCCATGACTCGCTTAGTTTATAACTGGAAGTTTGTACTTTTGATCCCTTTCACCCAAGTCATTTTTCCCTCAGCCCATAGCTCTGGCAACCACCCATCTGTTCTCTTTCGTATCTATGAACTTGAAATTTGTTTTTTTTTAAGATTTTCGATATAAGTGAGATTATGCAGTTTTTGTTTTTCTCTGCTTGGCTTACTCATGCAAAGTAAATTCAAGGTCCATCCATTTTTGGATAAAAATTCTTGTTGGTTTTCTATTTTGCCTATGGTAATATGTTTCCATGTTACTCTTTCGATACATCTCACCCTCTCCTCCCTTCTCCTCATGTCCATAAGTCTATCTCTATGTCTGGTTTTCCATTGCTGCCCTGTAAATAAATTTTTCAGTACCATTTTTCTATGTCCCGTATATGTGCGTTAGAATACGATATTTGTGTTTCTCTTTGTGACTCACTTCAGTCTGTATAATAGGTTCTAGGTTCATCCACTTCATCAGTACTGCCTCAAATGGTTTTTATGGCTGAATAATATTCCACAGTATATGTACCACAGCTTCTTTATCCATTCATCTGTCGAAGGACATCAAGGTTGCTTCCATGGAGGTTCAAAAGGGAGGGCATATATGCACACCTATGGCTGATTCATGTTAAGGTTTGACAGAAAACAACAAAATTCTGTAAAGCAATTACCCTTCCATAAAAAAATAAATTAAAAAACAAAATAAAATCTAAAAAACAACAACAACAATCTACTCTATAATAATAGCTACAGACATTTTTAGGTTTCTAAATAAAATTTAAATATAATAACAAGATCAGCTATGTCTGTACTTTTTTTTTCAAAACTTCACACTCCCTTTGGATGGTTTTAATATTACATTACAAAATAGCTAAACCTTTGAG
>NW_011482276.1:12868-14352 GCF_000754665.1 Bison bison bison
TAGGCTGCAGTCCATGGGGTCGCTAAGAGTTGGACAGGACTGAGCGACTTCACTTTCACTTTTCACTTTCATGCATTGGAAAAGGAAATGGCAACCCACTCCAGTGTTCTTGCCTGGAGAATCCCAGGGACGGGGGAGCCTTGTGGGCTGCCGTCTATGGGGTCACACAGAATCAGACATGACTGAATCGACTTAGCAGCAGCAGCAGCAGCAGCAGCAGCAGCAAGTTAGCATGAGGTCATTAGGTTTCAATCTGACTGTATCCTTACTAAAAGGAGAAATTTGACAAAAGTGCATGGGCTTCCCTGATGTCTCAGATAGTAAAGAATCTGCCTGCTATGTGGATAGCATGACCCAATCCCTGGGTCATGAAGATCCCCTGGAGAAGGGAATGGTTACCCACTCCAGTATTCTTGCCTGAAGAATTCCATGGACAGAGAAGCTTGGCGGTCACAAAGAGTTGGACTCAACTGAGTGACTAATACTTTAACTTCCATGCACACAGGGAGAGCACAAAGTGAAGACTGGAATTATGTTGCCACAAGTCAGTGAACTATCAGAAGCTATGAGTTTATTGACTCTGGCCAATTTTGGAAAATTGGGTTGAATTAAAGAAAGTTAATGTCAAAAATCAAAAAAAAAAAAAAAGAAGCTATGAGAGAAACCTGGCATAGATCCTTCCATAGCACTTCAGAGAGACCATGGCCCTATGAACGCCTTGATTTCAGACTTCTAGCCTCCAGAAATGTGAGACCACAAATTCCTAATATTTAAGCCACCCAGTTTATGGGGCTTTGTTATGTCAGTTCTAAGAAACTAATGGAGACATATTCACAAAACAGTACCTAGCAGTACAGCTCATTGTCTATCTGTGAAATGATATAGCAGTTTAGAGGAATGATGACAGTAAAAAGATCATATGGTGTAAAGAGAAACCTTAGGAAAGAAGAAAAGATATTGTTGATTACAACCTTATGCTGTTTTTACTTGCTAACAAAGCCTGTATTCTAAGATAAGTATTGAAAACGTCACATTTTTGCTTTTCTGCCATCTCCTCTTGAAACTAGAACAATAGTTATGGCCCAGTACACTATTGTGTTCAATGAGAACTGAAAAGGTCTCCCAGAAAATCTTCCTTCTTAGTACTGGGACACTTGAAGGTAATGCTTCATTTCTTCTGCTGTATATATGGTCATATTAAATGAAGCTGCTGCTACTGCTGCTAAGGCGCTTCAGTCATGTCCGACTCTGTGCGACCCCATAGACGGCAGCCCACCAGGCTCCACCGTCCCTGGGATTCTCCAGGCAAGAACACTGGAGTGGGTTGCCATTGCCTTCTCCAATGCATGAAAAGTGAAAAGTGAAAGTGAAGTCACTCAGTCATGTCCGACTCTTAGGAACCCCATGGACTGCAGCCTTTCAGGCTCCTCCATCCATGGGATTTTCCAGGCAAGAGTACTGGAGTGGGGTGCCATTGCCTTCTC
>NW_011482276.1:14452-21373 GCF_000754665.1 Bison bison bison
GTCCGACTCTGTGCGACCCCATAGACGGCAGCCCACCAGGCTCCACCGTCCCTGGGATTCTCCAGGCAAGAACACTGGAGTGGGTTGCCATTGCCTTCTCCAATGCATGAAAAGTGAAAAGTGAAAGTGAAGTCACTCAGTCGTGTCCGACTCTTAGGAACCCCATGGACTGCGGCCTTTCAGGCTCCTCCATCCATGGGATTTTCCAGGCAAGAGTACTGGAGTGGGGTGCCATTGCCTTCTCCGTAGATGAAGCTGGACCTTCCTTATTGAATGTGCTCCCCTGAGGGAGAAATTGCTGAAAGACTGAGAATAAACTGTATAAGAAGTACCAGAGCTCTTAGAGATGTCACTGTGCCTGGCTGTAACTCTCAGGGCCTTGTATCAGGTGTCTTATAAGCTAATAAAACTCCTTAACAGTTTTAGTTAAATATCACATTGCTTACAGAAGCAAACATATTCTGAATGCTGGGAAATGAAAAAAAGAACACAGCAAAGCAAGTTAATGGTATAATTGTATTTGTGGACACAGGGGTCTCAAACTGTCTTCAGAATCCACCTGAAAATTGTTAAAAAGAATTTCCTATTCAAGGTTCTAACTTGAATGCTGCATCTTCTACTGAGGTTGTCACTGACTTGCACTTTTAATTATCACTCCCTCCTCAGTTGCTGAAATGCTTAATCTCTGTCTCTTTAAAATTTAATTTTCTTTTTTCTGCATGCCATAGTTCCTAATGTACAACTCTTTTATCCAACTGTTTATTACATCACTCAGTACAGTTTCCAGTGTCTTGTAAGAACTGAATAGACACTTTTATTTGAATGAATGAGAATGCTTATTATTGTTTCAATCATACAGACTAGACAAAATTACTTTAGTATAAATAATAGTTTTTCTTTTGTATTGTTTACTGTGCACATACCTATGTGTTGAAAATACAGTAGTCATTTAAATATTTCATAGGCCCTGAGAGTTGGGGCCAGGCACAATGACATCTCCAAGAGCTCTGGTATTTCCTACACAGTTTGTTCTTAGTCTTTCACCAATTTCCTTCTCAGAGGAGCACATCCAATATAAAAGGTCCAGCTTCATTTAAACATGAACCCCTATACACAGGGGACGGAGAAGGCAATGGCACCCCACTCCAGTACTCTTGCCTGGAAAATCCCATGGACAGAGGAGCCTGGTGGGCTGCAGTCCATGGGGTCGCTAGGAGTCGGACACGACTGAGCGACTTCACTTTCACTTTTCACTTTCATGCACTGGAGAAGGCAATGGCAACCCACTCCAGTATTCTTGCCTGGAGAATCCCAGGGACTGGGGGGCCTGGTGGGCTGCCGTCTCTGGGGTTGCACAGAGTCGGACACGACTGAAGTGACTGAGCAGCAGCAGCAGCATACACAGGGGAAATGATTGACTTACTCAAACATGACTAACTTGATCAGATTTTGGCAGAAGTATTAAATATAAATTGCCTGAAAACTGGTTAAGAGAAAGGAATGAGCAAGTGATTTCATATCAGTGCTGGTCATATGGGCTTCCAAAATCCCATTGATAAAGGAGCCTGGTAGGCCGCAGTCCATGGGGTCGCTAAGAGTCAGACATGACTGAATGACTTCACTTTCACTTTTCACTTTCATGCATTGGAGAAGGAAATGGCAACCCACTCCAGTATTCTTGCCTGGAGAATTCCAGGGACGGGGGAGGCTGTTGGGCTGCCGTCTGTGGGGTTGCTCAGGGTCAGACATGACTGAAGCAATTCAGCAGCAGCAGCAGTGACTCAGATGGTAAAAAATCTGCCTGCAACTGGGGGGACCTGGGTTCAATCCCTGGATTGGGAAGATGCCCTGGAGAAGACAACATGACAACCCACTCCAGTATTCTTGCCTGGAGAATCCCCATGGACAGAAGATCCTGGTGAGCTATAGCCCCTGGGGTCACAAAGAATCAGACACAACTGAGTGACTAAGCACAGCTGGTCATATATGATGGAGTTCTGTTGAGAATCAGTGAAAAAGGATGCTAAGGATACAAAGAAATAAATGAGATGGCATGGAGTTGGTGAATAACTAGAGAGAAAAAAGAGTTTGGGATTAAGGACAGATTTTTGATTAAGGTGTTAGGATACTGACCAGGTGAGATAAGAAGTAGAAATTAGAGAGCTGAGATTTTTGTTGTCATTGTTGTTTGTTTTACAGATAGGGAAAACATCAGCTTCAATTTTGTAAGTGCTCTATCTATGTGCCAGGTTGAAGTTAGGCCATTACTTTACTTGTCTTGAGAGGACTCTGGACATCCAGATAAACATGCCATAGTATTATTCTTCATGAAAAAGAGATTTTAATGGTATTTAAAGATAGACTGTTTGGCATGTGATCATCTTATTTCAATTTTTAAGTAAAAGATACTTTCAATTCTTTAGGGCATGTTAAATGAGACACAGTGATAAGTTTCATAAAACTGAGACTTTGACTTTACTTCTTCCCTGCAGCTAATGGATGGTGCTTCTATGGAAGCATAGAAATGATACACTTTGTTATCAAATCTATGACAAAGTTAGGGCTCTTTCCTAGTAAATACTAAAAACAAGCTCTCCTCAAATGACCTCAACAAAAGAAAATGAGCATAGATATTTTTATAGGATAAATACATTTATGGTATTATAGCCAAAGGCCAGTTGTCATATTTATTGCCTATGATATTTCAAGGGTTTACAGCCTAACAAATAATGTCTGGCAGAAATTCGCTGCAAAGATTTTCAGCTTTATTTAAAATTGCTTTCATTTTGTGCACTAAATATTACAGTGACTTTTATAAAGAAAATAATTTCCTCAGAAGTTAGGAGGAATTTGGAGGATAACTTCTCTATTAATATAAATCCAGGAGGAGAATGATGAATATTTTATCATTTGTCATTAAAGGCATAGAATTGCTTATTTACAACTAATTTCAAGGAGATCATCTATTAATGATATTACTGTATAAAGTATTCCCTTGAAAATGTTTTAAAAATTGTTGACATATTGTCAGTTACATTACCTCAAAGAGAAGAGCGTGTTTGAATAACAGTCATTTAAGTGAAATATTGATGAACTGTGAAGCAAATTTTCAATGGGATATTTTTTAAAAATCCCATTTTATCACATGCTTCATTTTGCAGGTAATGCAGAATACAAGAGAGATAGCATAGTAAACTCAAAGAGCAAGAATAGAAGAGCTGGATAATCAACTGGTATAAATTAATGCATAAATAAAATATAAATTAGGCAACAAGTTTGAAAATATGCAAGAATAGGTGCTTGAAAACTGAAATTCGGTATGTGAATTGAACACACGCAGCACAAAAACTGAGTTGATACAAGTACTACCATAGTACAGTATATACATAAGGCAAGGTTGCAGGGGAAATTTTAAAGCAAACAATCAACAAAATGTTCATGGTCTAGTGAGCTCTAATCTTCCCTCTAAAAGTAGAATGATCTAAGAGAATCTGTCCCATTCCCAGACTATTTCACAAATTAAGCAGGAAGTTGAAATGCAGCAGGGTTACCCAAACATTATTGTAGAAATTTAAATTAGAATGCCTGGATTCACATGGTTTAGCACATTACCTCGTTGGAAAGATGGACATACTGATTGAAGAGATGAGCTGTATTGGATATTTGGCATTTCAGGGTTGAGATCAGCTGGAGACTGGCCAGTTCATTTCTAGGCTCTCTGAAAAGTAAGTGGTCTTCTAGCCAGTAATAATTGGGTCTCCCCTATACAACTAGGATCTTGGAGCAATTTCCTTCAAAAAGAGTCTTATAACTCCCTCATCTTTATATCTTTGTGCCTACCATTATGTCTAGAATTCTTAACATACATATGAGTATAGTTGATTAACAATTTTACATTAGTTTCAGGCATATAGCAAAGTGATTCAGTAATACAATACATAAATTTATTCATTCTCAAGTTCTTTTCCCATTTAGGTTATTACAAAATATGAGCAGTTTCCTATGCCATACAGTTGATTCTTACTGGTTATCTATTTTAAATAAGCATGTACATATCAATCCCAAACTCCCAATCTATCCTTCCCCAACCCTCCTCCACTGGTAATCATAAATTTTTAAAAAGTCTAAGTCTGTGAGTCTGTTTCTGTTTTGTAAAAAACTTCATTTGTATCACTTTCTTAGATTCCCCATATAAGCAATATCATATGATACTTGTTTTTCTCTGACTTACTTCACTTAGTATGATAAACTCCAGGTCCATCCATGTTGCCGCAACTGCCATTTTTTTCATTATTTAAAATGGCTAAGTAATAGTCCATTGTGAATATGTACCGCATCTTCCTTATCCATTCATCCTTTGAGGTACATTTAGGTTGCTTCCATGTCTTAGCTATTGTAAACAACGCTCCAATGAACATTAGGGTAAGTGAATCCCTTTGAATCATGGCTTTCTCTTGATATATGTCCAGGAGTGGGATGCAGGATCATATGGTAATTCTATTTTCAGTCTTTCAAGCAAACTTCTACTCTTTTCTTAGTAGCTGCACCAATTCACATCCCTACCAACAGTGCAGGAGAGTTCCCTTTTATCCACACCCTCCACAGTGTTTATTATTTGTGGAGTTTTCAATGATGGACATTCTGACTAGTGTGAGGTGATACCTCATTACAGTTTTGAACTTCTCTAATAATTAGCAATGTCGAGCATCTTTTCATATACCTCTTTACCAGCTGTATATCTTCTTTGGAGAAATGTCTGTTTAGATCTTCTGCCCATTTTTTTGATTGGGTTATTTGTTTTTGTATTTTATTGAGCTGCATTAGTTGTTTAAAAATTTTGGAGATTAATCTCATGTTGGTCACATCACTTTAAATATATTTTCTCTCATTCCGTGGATTGTCTTTTTATTTTGTTTATGGCTTCCTTTGCTGTGCAAAAGCTTTTAAGTTTAATTAGGTCCCATTTGTTCATTTTTGTTTTTATTTCCATTACTCTGGGAGAAGGATCAAAAAAGATATTGTTGCAATTTATATCAAAGCCTGTTCTGCCTATGTCTTCCTCTAAGGGCCTTATACTGTCTTGTCTTACATTTAGACAATGTAATCCATTTAAATCCATTCAATCTGCTTATTTTTGTATATAATGTTAATTAATGTTCTTTATATTTTTTGTATGAAGCTGTCCAGTTTTCCCAGCAGCATTTATTACAGAGATTATTTTTCTGCATTGTGTAGCCTTGCATCCTTTGTCAAAAACTAATTGACCATAGGTGTGTGGATTTATCTCTGGGCTTTTTATCTTGTCCCATTAATATATATTTCTGTTTTTGTTTCAGTGCAATACTTTTCTGATGTTTGTAGCTTTGTAGTGGTGGCTAGGTGGTAAAGAATCTGCCTGCAATGTAGTCTACCCAGGTTTAGTTTTGGGGTTGAGAAGATCCCTTGGAGAAGGAAATGGCAACCCACTCCAGTATTTTTGCCTGGAAAATTCCATGGACAGAGGAACCTGGTGGGCTATGGTTCATTGGGTCACAAAGAGTCAGGCATGACTGTATATAAAGATTTGTAGTATAGTATAAATTCTGGGAGCCTGATTTCTCCAGTTCCTTTTTTCTTTCTTAAGATTGTTTTGACCAGTCAGAGTCTTTTGTGTAACCACAAATTAATCAGAGTGTTATACCACCACAACAAATTAAAGAATAAAAGCTATATGAACATCTTAACAGAAGCAGGGAAAGCTTTTGACAATATTCAACACTCATTAAATGAAACTCTCCAGATAGTGAGCATTAAGGCAATATACCTCAACGTAAGAAAAGCCATATGTCAAAAATATCTAGCTAGCATCAAGCTTAATGGGAAAAGCTGAAAGCCTTTCAGGTCAGGAATAAGACAAGCATGTACACTCTTGCCACTTTCATTAAATGTAATTTTTGTAGTTATAATAAGAAAAATAAATAAAAAATTCAAGTTGGAAAAAATGTAAAACTGTCACTGTGGATGAATGATACTATACATAGAAAATACTAAATATGCTATCAGAAAACTACTAAAGTTCATCAATGAATTTGGTAAAGTTGCAGGATACAAAATTAATACACAGAAATCTGTTACATTTCTATAAACTAAAAAAGAAAGCCCAGAAAGAGAAAATTAAGAAATCTAAAATAATAAAATTCTTAAGAATAAAACTACCTAAGAAGTCCATCAATCTGTGCTCCATAAACTATAAAATGTTTATGAAAGAAATGGAAGATAACACAAAAAGATGAAAAGTTATACTATGTTCTTGGATTAGGAGAATCAATATTGTCTAAATAACTGTACTACCCAAGGCAAACTATAGACTCAGTGCAAGTGCTATCAAATTACCAATGACATTTTCTTCTTTAATAGAAAAAATTGCAATAAACTTTAATATATACAAGTTTAGAGAAACAATCATCTGATTATGGGGTGGACTTTGGACTAGATTATGGGATGGACTTTAGACTAGGTCCTTTGGAGTGGTGGCTGTGAGGGAGCAGGAGGGCCGAGAGGAGCCACTCCACGTTCAAGGTCAGGAGGGGCAGCAGTGAGGAGATACCCCTAGTCTAAGGTAAGGAGCAGTGGCTGTGCTTTGCTGGAGAAGCTGTGAAGCGATACACCACATCCAAGGTAAGAGAAACCCAAGTAAGACAGTAAGTGTTGGAAGAGGGCATCAGAGGGCAGACACAATGAAATCATAATCACCAGAAAACTAGTAAATCTAATCACACGGACCACAGCCTGCTCTAACTCAATGAAACTAAGCCATGTCCTGTGGGGCCACCCAAGACGCAGGTCATGGTGGAGAGGTCGGACTAATGTGGACCACTGGAGAAGGGAATGGCAAACCACTTCAGTATTCTTGCATTGAGAACCCCATGAACAGTATGAAAA
>NW_011482276.1:22168-22956 GCF_000754665.1 Bison bison bison
TGTGGTTCAGATCATGAACTCCTTATTGCCAAATTCAGACTTAAACTGAAGAAAGTAGGGAAAACCACTAGACCATTCAGGTATGACCTAAATCAAATCCCTTATGAGTATACAGTGGAATTGAGAAATAGATTTAAGGGACTAGATGTGATAGATAGAGTGCCTGATGAACTATGGAATGAGGTTCGTGACATTGTACAGGAGACAAGGATCAAGACCATCCCCATGGAAAAGAAATGCAAAAAAGCAAAATGGCTGCCTGGGGAGGCCTTACAAATAGCTTTGAAAAGAAGAGAAGTGAAAAGCAAAGGAGAAAAGGAAAGATATAAGCATCTGAATGCACAGTGACAAAGAATAGCAAGGAGAGCTAAGAAAGCCTTCCTCACCAATCAGTGCAAAGAAATAGAGGAAAACAAGAGAATGGGAAAGACTAGAGACCTTTTCAAGAAAATAAGAGATACTAAGGAAACATTTCATGCAAAGATGGGCTCCATAAAAGACAGAAATATTAGGGACCTAACAGAAGCAGGAGGTATTAAGAAGAGGTGGCAAGAATACACAGAAGAATTGTACAAAAAAGATCTTCACAACCCAGATAATCACAATGTTGTGATCATTCACCTAGAACCAGACATCCTGGAATGTGAAGTCAAGTGGGCCTTAGAAAGCATCACTACGAACAAAACTAGTGGAGGTGATGGAATTCCAGTTGAGCTCTTTCAAATCCTGAAAGATGATGCTGGGAAAGTGCTACACTCAATATGCCAGCAAATTTGGAAAACTCAGCA
>NW_011482276.1:23157-23601 GCF_000754665.1 Bison bison bison
TGCTGTATCATGGAAAAACAAGAGAGTTCCAGAAAAACATCTATTTATGCTTTATTGACTATGCCAAAGCCTTTGACTGTGTGGGTCACAATAAACTGTGAAAAATTCTGAAAGAGAAGGGAATACCAGACCACCTGATCAGCCTCTTGAGAAACCTATATGCAGATCAGGAAGCAACAGTTAGAAATGGACATAGAACAACAGACTGGTTCCAAATAGGAAAAGGAGTATGTCAAGGCTGTATATTGTCATCCTGTTTATTTAACTTATATGCAGAGTACATCATGAGAATCGCTGGACTGGAAGAAGCACGAGCTGGAATCAAGATTGCCGGGAGAAATACCAATAACCTCAGATATGCAGATGACACCACCCTTATGGCAGAAAGTGAAGAGGAACTAAAAAGCCTCTTGAGGAAAGTGAAAGTGGAGAGTGAAAAAGGGG
>NW_011482277.1:0-834 GCF_000754665.1 Bison bison bison
AGAAAGGCAACCCCAGGCGGCCTGCATCTGGGTCAGTTAGTGGTTCCAACAGTGACAGGTCAGAGAAGCGAGGAAACTGGTCGAGGGCTTTCTGAAGGAGGGGGCTTCTCAGCTTGAGATGGACGGGAACAGGCCGGACACACAAGCACGGTCTGAGAGTCACACAGGGAGTGTACATGGCCCCCAGCACTCCGGCCGGCACATTTAAAGCCTCTCTGCCAAGACTAACTGCCCAGGAACCGTTAAATGCTTCTGTGAAGAAAAGATCCATCACTCCTCCCAGGGGTTCCCCCAGGTAGCCCAGGGCACAGAGGGCTGCCCCCGCCGGGGTCCCACAAACCCAGACACACAACCCAAGCCTAGGGCTCACATTGAGGAACTTCTCGAATGACCGCCAGCCTGGAGCCCTGTGCTCGTGTAAGCAAAATGGATTTGTTTAGAGATGAGAGACGCTGGACGGCTCAAGCCCCTGGCATCCATCTGGCCTGAGCTGGTATTAAATGGATGCATAATTTATCATCTCCCCTGGACGGAGGCAGCTGCCCGAGCCCCCAACACACCGGAGGACGGGCGTTGGGAATCAGGGAGCATCTTTAAGCCAGGAGCCTGAAATCCAATTTCCACCCTGTCCTGGGGACTAAAAGCTTTCTGTAAACAGCCACACCAAATTCGCAGATCCAATTAGCCACTGCCTGAGCCACTTGCCAAGAGCAAGGGAGCAAGCCAGACTCCGCGAGTCCAGTAGCCTCAGGCTCCAGGCAGCTGGAGGTGGACCCGCACCCCAAGGCGGGAACCAGCCACCCACTGCCCCAGGCAGCCGCCTGGCCTTGAGAA
>NW_011482277.1:3786-3986 GCF_000754665.1 Bison bison bison
GCCCTCATTCTTAACAGCCACACCCACGACGGCAACTCAGCCTTGCTCAGCTCACAGCACCTCTGCCCCCACTTTCTGTGCCCACCCTTGGCAGACGTCACGAGTCAACGACCATCCTCCTCCCCACAGACCACAGCTGCAGCCTCAGGTTCCCTGGCAGGGAATCAGAAACCTACTGACCACCCCCGGCCCGACCCCTC
>NW_011482277.1:4378-7560 GCF_000754665.1 Bison bison bison
CCCTGATGCTGGGGAAGATTGAAGGCGGGAGGAGAAGGGGATGACAGAGGATGAGATGGTTGGATGGCACCACTGACTCAGTGGACATGAGTTTGAGCAAGCTCTGGGAGTTGGTGATGGGCAGGGAGGCCTGGCGTGCTGCAGTCCATGGGGCAAAGAGTCAGACATGACTGAGCAACTGAATAACAACAGTCACTTTTCCTGTTGAAACTGGAGAGATGGGATGTCTGAGAAAGAGCCGTGTGCTTGCTTACTAAGTCCCTTCAGCCATGTCCGACTCTTCGTGACCCACTGGACTACAGCCCGCCAGGCTCCTCCGTCCGTGGGATTCTCCAGGCAAGAATACTGGAGCGTGTTGCCATGCCCTCCTCCAGGGGATCTTCCTGCATTGGCTTACATCCCCTGCATTGGCTGGTGGGTTCTCTACCACTAGCACCAGCTGGGAAGCTCCAAGAAAGAGCCACCCCTCCCAAAACCAGCAGGGAAAGCTGACTTGGCCTGGACGCAGGCAGGACCTGTGCTCTTCAAAAAGGCTTGTTCTGAGACCTTGAAATCCAAGGGCCCAGCGGCTCAGCTACCGGGCACAGCTGCCACCTCACACCTATTTTTCAGGGGGGCTTCTCTTTTCATCCTAGTAACTGGCCAATGTGTTTGGGGTCCCCTGCTGGCACGGGCAGCTCCTGCAAAGGGTAGTTGGAAGCCCGAGGAGTCTGGGGCCCCCTCCCTTGGTGGCAATGAGCAGGCCTGTCCCATCTCCAGGCCTCGGTGTCCACACTGGTCAGCAGTGACGGCCTCGCTGGCTCGTGTGGAGCTCCCGGGGACCCTCTGGGTCACTGTGAGGCTGACCCCCATCTGCCGCAGAGACCCCGGCTCCCAGGACCCCCACTCCCCGCTGAGCCTTCAGCTCCCACATAGGGGCGTCCAGCCCTGCCCGTCCTCACATTCACACACACACCCCTCACGGCCGGCTCTTACACCATGTGTAAGATGAGGCCGCCCTCATCCCACCAGCCAGCCCTCCCTCCAGGGGAGCTGTCCACACCGCTCTGGAAGCCACACCTTACCCGTCAGCAGAGCCCTGTGCTGTCCCCTTGAGTGAGACTGGGAGCTGGACGCGGAGCCGCAAGAGGAGAGGAGGCAGGGATGTGAGCCTCTGAGCAGGAGGAGCCGCCTGCGGGGCCACAGCTGTTTGGGCCACAAGAAGCTCCGCCTGGGGCCAAACCCATCAGGGCACCCAAAGCCCAGGGGGTGGGGCCCTCGGTGTGGGCCTTCCGGTGGTGTTGGCTCTAAAGGACCCGCCTGCCGACGCAGGAGACGTAAGAGACATAGGTGTGATCCCTGGGTCGGGAAGACCCCCTGGAGGAGGGCATGGCAACCCGCTCCAGTGTTCTTGCCTGGAGAATCCCACGGACAGAGGAGCCTGGCAGGCTGCAGCCCCTGGAGTCTCGCAGAGTCAGACGCGACTGAAGCAAGTGAACACACACGGAGGAGCAGGACCCATCGCGGGAGAGCCAGCAAGCGGGGCAAGGGGGCTGGGGAGGACATGCGTGTTGGGGAGCGAGGGTCTGAGCCCACAGAGGGCTGCGGGTTGAGGGGTGGCCCCCGCCTCCTCCCCGCTGCCCCCAGGATGGGCCCAGCCTGCCAGCACCTCACGTCCACTACTGATGTGTCCACCACGGACGTGCTCCACGTGGCTGGAGGTGGCAGGTGCTGACCGGGAGCTCTCGGGGTCTCCCCAAGGGTCCTGCCCGAGTGACCCAGCAGCCCGCGGGCAAGTCCATCCCAGAGACAGTTTATGCCTTTCCCAAAGCTCAGGCCAGATGCTGCTGTTTCTAGGAAGGTTCCGAAGACCCCCTCCAAGCAGCGTCCAGCTCCGTGGACCCCACGGTGGCTGGGCCAGCCAGGGGCTGGGCCCCGTCACACCCGCTGGGTGGTCTGCTGCCCCCTCCCCGAACCCCTGCCCCCTACAATAGGGCGCCCCACTACCAGCTCCGTCCCTGTTGACGTGCCTGCCCTCCTCGCGCCCGGACCCCGTGGGCTCCAGGAGCAGAGAGGCCAGGACGCTCCTGGTCCACCATGTGGCCTGAGGCATGTGTATGTTCGGGGGGTGCATCCACGGTCCCCAGTGCCCCCCGTGCCAGTGGAGGGGGAGCTGAGGCAGGAAGCAGAGTGGACCTGGCATCAGGTGCCAGCCCCCAGGGCACGACCAAAGTGGCAAAGCCACAGCGCGGCCCCCAAGGAGCGGCTGGTCTACGCAACCTGCCGGATCCGTGCCTCCGCAGGGCCTGCCCCTCGGGGGCCTGGGTGGGCCTGGTCTTGCCCCTTGGCCTCTGCCGGACCCCCGAGTGGGAGGATAGTGTAGGGGCAGAGGAGGGGGTCTTCCCAGCACCTTGAGATTTGCCCCCAGCCCTGAGCCAGAGCCCAAAGCAAACTCTGAAGTTTTGCTAGAAATCTCAAAGGTCAGCTGTTCTCGCATTTCCAGAATATATTGATCTCGTCTGGGCTGGAAAGGCAACGACGAGGCTTTTGTTGCTCACGTCTGAGTGGTAGGGGGGAGGGTGTGCGGCCACGGGGAGACATAGGCAGTGCTGCCGGAGGGTCCGCGCCCCCCGCTCGTCCCCGCACCCGAGGGTCCACCCCTCCAGCTTGTCCCCGCACCTAGGGGCCCCGCGCCACCCGCTCATCCTCGCCCCCAGGGGCCCCGTGCCCCCCGCTCATCCCCGCATCTAGGGGCCCCGCTGCCCCCGCTCATCCCTGCACCTAGAGGCCTTGTGACCCCCGCTCATCCCCGCTCCCAGGGGCCCCACACCCCCCGCACCCCACTGCGCAGGGCCCGTCTCCACAGACTAAGGGGGCTCAGGACACCCCGGTCCCCTGGGAAGAGGACAGTGGATGCCAGGGAGGAGGGCAGGGAGGGCAAGGAGCCCGGCTGAGGGTGGCACTCTGCCAGCAGGCCCTGGGCCGTCCTCACCCCCCGACCGGCTGCGTGCTCGTTCACTCGCTCACTCGCCTGCTCACTCATGCACGCCTGACCCACTCACTCGCTCACACACTCACTCAGTCATCCAGTCACTCACTCACACACTCACTCACTCATTCCCTCACTCACCCACTTACTCACTCATTCATTAACTCACTCATTCACTCACTAGAGAGGGGAGAGTAGAGAGGGGAGGGGAGGA
>NW_011482277.1:7962-14441 GCF_000754665.1 Bison bison bison
CTGTCCAAGCCACGGGCTCCCCAGCAGCAGCGTGCCATCTCTGTGCCATCGGCAGGTGGCAGGTGCTGAAGAGAGAGAACCCCTGTTGGGGGGCTCCTTTCAAGGGGGTCACACAGCAGGGCGGTGACAGTGGGGACCTGAGCGGCGTCCCCGCAGACAGGCCATCATCCCCTGGTGCAGGCCCCAGCATCTGACTGCGGCTGAGCTGGGTGGGGACCTGGCAGGCCTCTAGCCCGAAGGGTGGAGACGCTGCTGGGCTCGTGTGCAGCCTCGCCGCCCTGCTTCTCCAGGAGCAGAAGGGGCCCCGAGTCCCCTCAGCCCCCTGGGCCGCGGCGGGCTGCTGATGCAAGATAAGAGCTGGCTCCCGCTGGAGGCTTGAAGACGAGCTGGTAATTTTCCATCATTAGAGCAAGTGATCAGCCTCGCAGGAGGCCACGCAGGGCTGGAGGATCCCTCCTCCTGGCTCTGAGCAGCCTGGCTGGGGGGCAGCTTCCCAGAACCCTCTGGAACCTGCCTCTTCCACCATCTGCAAGCTCTGGGGGCCGGCCAGCCAGCCAGCCTCCTCCACCATGCATTTATCAAGCCTCCAGAAAATTCCTGGGCCCTGGGCCGTGGCACCTGACGAGATTCCCTGGTGGCGTAAAGAACCCGCCTGCCAATGCAGGAGATGGAGGAGACGCAGGTTCAATCCCTGGGTCGGGAAGATCCCCTGGAGGAGGAAATGACAACCCACTCCAACATTCTTGCCTGGGAAATCCCATGGACGGAGGAGCCTGGTGGGCTGCAGCCCGTGGGTCGCAGAGCCAGACACGCCTGAGCACGAGCAGCTGGTCGCTTCTACAGCCTCCCTGCCGGAGCCCTCCAGCCTCCCGCTTTGATCCTGGAGGAATCAGCTGAAGCCCCAGGGCTGTGTGAGAACTCCCCGCGCTTCCTGCTCAGCCGTGATATGAACCTGGTTCAGTTCAGTTCAGTCGCTCGGTTCTGTCCGACTCTGCTACTCCATGGACCACAGCATGCCAGGCCTCCGTGTCCATCACTAACTCCCGGAGTTTACTCAAACTCAACTCCATTGAGTCAGTGAACCTAAAACTGCCCTAAAAACATAAAGTCTATTTTTAAAAAGCGTGTAAATGGAAACCCTCGCGTCTGTGGCCTTTTGAGCCTGGCTTCCTCCTCTCATGTAAGGCGTTAGAGAGCCCCTGTGTTTTCCACACATCCGGAGCTGGACCGTTTGTACCGCTGAACAGTTTTCCACTGCGCGGATACAGCCGTTTATCTGTTCACTTATCAGCTGATGGATTTTTGAATGGTTTCCAGTTTTTTGGCTATTATAAATAAAACTGTTATTTTTTAACCACCCAGGGGTCACAGAGGTGGCAGGCTGCAGGGCCCAGCTCCACACGCTGCAAGTCTCTTTGGCTTGGTGACGACTTGTGAGGCCCGCCAAGACTTTCTGCCAGCCCAGGAATGTTAGCCTGGGACCTCCCCGCCCTGCCTCCCTGGAGCTGCAAGTCCCTGGGGGTTGCCTGAAGCGCCCCAAAGACACCCGCCCACCCCTCGGGGTTGGTGGGCAGGCTGAGAGCAGCCACCCCGGAGCCCGACTTCCCCTGGCAGCTGACCGAGCCCTGAGCACAGCTCCAGTGTTTCTTTTCTGGAGCCCCCTGGGACAAGCGCTAACAGTACTCGGGCTGCAAGTGGGGAAACCAAGGCAGGAGAGCGAGGGGACTGGTCCACATCACATGCGTGTGTGCGGCCCGGAAATGGAGCTACATCCCCCGCCCCAAATTCACGTGTTGAGGCCCGAGTCCCCGGCCCCTGGGAATGGGGCTGCATTTGGAGAGAAGGGCTTGACAGAGCTGAGGAAGGAGCGTGAGGTCTTTGGGGCGTGCCCTGGTGCCATCTGACCGGTGTCCTGACAAGAAAGGACACCGAGGGACCATCACACAAGGACACAGGGAAAAGGTGGCCCTGTGCGCACGCAGGGGAGAGGCTCAGGAGGCCCCCACCCCGCAGACACCTGATCTCAGGCTCCCCGCCTCCAGGACCGCGGGGAATTACATTTCTGCGTGGAAGCCCGTCTCGAGTCTATGCGGTACGGAGGCTCCAGGACACTGATACAGACCTAAGCCCGGAGCGCACGCTCCAGCCACTGCATCCACAGGCAGGGCCGTGCCCCAGACAGACGCACCAGGAGCGGCCGGCTCACCCCCAGCCCCACCTCTCACCTCGGTCAGGTCCCCACACACCATACACCACACTGTGTGAAGTCGTGTTTGCATCAGTGCTTCTGTGGCCAGCTGCCCGTCCTCCCGAGGACTGCCAACTCCACGGGGGCGGGCGGGGAGGATCTTCACTTGGCTAAGCTGGTGCCTGGTGGGCTGTAGGCTCTCGGTAGATATCTGACAGAATGGTCATCAGTGTGCCCCGTTTTTGCCATAATGACCTCATTACAGGAGGGCATCAAGCACCTGTAGGATCTAGCTGGTGTTTCCCCACACACCCACGTCCAGCTCGAGTCCATAAATGCTTCTCTCATGGTGGCTCAGACGGCAAAGAACCCGCCTGCAACACAGGAGACGTGGGCTCGATCCCTGGGACGGGAAGGTGCCCTGGAGGAGGGCATGACAACCCACTCCAGTAGTCTTGCCTGGAGAATCCCATTGACAGGAGCCTGGCGGACGGTTTATGGGGTGGCAAGGAGTTGGACAGGACAGCAATGAACACTTTCACTTTTTCACTTAAAGATTTATTCTTTCTTTGGCTGCTCCGGGCCTTAATTGTGGCAGGCAGGATCTTCCGTCTTCGTTGGGGATTGGCTTGTTTTCCGATGCAGGCATATGGAATCTAGCTGCCTGACCAGACATGGAACCCGGGCCCCCTGCATTGGGAACGGGGAGTCTTAGCCACTGGACCACCAGGGAAGTCCCCTAAATGCTTCCTGAATGAATGAATGAATGAATGCTCCCTCCCCCAGCAACCTCCCCCCAGGGCACCAGAGACAGAGGTGACTTCAGGTGCCTCACAGATCTGGGTTGATCCAGGCTGGGTCAATCCTGCTGGGATTAGTGTCAGACCTGGATTTCCTGCCACTTTTAGAGACAAGCCCTGCTATGCTCCTGCACGTGCCCGGCATGTCCACAAGCCCTGGAGGAGGCCAGTGTCCCGGCCAGAGCAACCCCTCCTGTCCTGCAACAGGGCCAGAGCCCCTGCCATCCCGGGACTCCTCTGTGCCACCAAGGGGCTGGTCCCGCCCCTGGAGGGGGGTACTCATGAACCTGACACCCCCTAGCCCTGTGCTCGGAGCTTCAGAAACCCCTCGCCTCCCCGATGGCCAGCCCCCAGAGCCCAGTGGGGAAGGACTCTGGGCCTAAAGTGGGGCCAGGCCTGCCCAAGGGAAATGCCCGGCAGGCTCTCAACTCCCGCGTGGTACAGTTGCCACTGGGGTCTCCGGGTCCTTGCTGGTTCCCTGCAGAAGCCATGGCAGGTGAGAGGAGGGGACCCTGTGACTTGTACCCACTTTCCAGAGGAGGAAACTGAGGCTCAGGGATCACACAGCTCAGTCAGATTCCAAGCCCAGTCGGGGCCTCAGGAAGCTGACATCACACTGTGTGCCCAGCCTGAGTGGCCAGGGGACACCTCCCCCATGCCAGGGGTCCCACGACTGGGCTCCAGGCACATCTGCAGCTACCCAGGGCTGAGACGGGCAAGTCCCACCCCAGCCGCGAGGCCCCGGGCTCGGGGCAGCTGGGCCCTGCTGACTACAGAGTGACGCCCAGCGCGAGAGAACCGCTCCATTGTTTTGCCTCCTACTTGAATCCTCGAGGAAGCAGCAACAGCAACAATCGGATTTTGAATAACAGCTTCATTTGAACCAATTAAAAGAGGACTGATTTTGCTTTCAATTCGATTTGCGATGGCAGCACACTCTAGGAAACGGGTAACTGGATTATTTTTTAACACAAACGTTTTGGCATTTTTTATATCCTGGGTGGGGTGATCTCTAAAAGTGGCTTCATTATTCAGAATCGTTTCTGAGACGAAGGAATAAAAACAAAGCCGGCCCCTCATTCACATCACAAAGAGCCTGGGATGCGGAGGTTTTTGGGGGCAACCGAGGTTTCAGAGGGCGGATCCCATCACAGGTAAGGAAGGTCTGTGATTCCGGGGCCCGGCTGGATCCTCTTGACCTAACATCTAATCTCAGAGTTGTTCCCAGTGGAAATGGATGGGAAACAGCTCAAAGGTGGGTTCTGTGTGCAGAACATGCAAGACTCTGGTTTCTCTTCCATGAAACGAGGCTAATTCACATCTATGCAGAGGGCTTATGGGGGATTCAACAAGGGCGGCGGGATTAATGTGAAGAGCCCAGTGTCTGGCTTCAAGGCATCATCTTGTCATGGCATTCCCTCTATGGAGGTCAGTTTTCTCATCTGTAAAATGGGACCATCCACCCCACGCTTCCCTGGTGACTCAGCAGTAAAGAATCCATCTGAAATGCAGGAGCCATAGGAGACACGGGTTTGATCCCTGGGTCGGGAAGATCCCCTGGAGAAGGACATGGAAACCCACTCCAGTATTCTTGCCTAGAGAATCTCCATGGACAGAGGAGCCTGGCAGGCCACAGTCGATGGGGTTGCAGAGAGTCGGACACGACTGAAGCGGCTTATCACGCACCCCACCTCCTGGCAGAATCAATCATACAGAATGCCAGCCCAAAGCCATCAAGCAGAGCGCAGGCAGCAAACGCTGGCCAGGGGCTCACCGTCACGCCTGCTCTGTGTGGTTATCTGTCATGACGTCCCTCTCTGGGCCCCTCTGTAAAGTGGGGAGGGGGACACGACCAGCCGTATTTGAACGGACGGCTTCAGTAGCGGGCCTGCACGTGCAGCTGTGGGTGCCCCGCGGCCCCACAGCCCTGCCCGAGCTGCAGCCAGCTCACCTGCCTTTGCTGCGTGAAGTCTCTCCCCAAAGGCCTGAGGGCAGGTGTGGGGCTCCCACTTTGGGGCTGCCGGCACTGCCCGTGGGACGGTGTCCCGGCAGCGTGGTGGACGTGCCCCAGGAGGCTCTCGTGTTTGGCGTCCAGGGATGCTCCTCGGCGGTGTCTTCGGGGGACAGGGAGGACAGCCTTGCCTCCGCATGGGAGGCCTGCTGGCCGGCCCCCTGGCCAGGACGACGGGCTGTCCATGCCCCACCCCCAGGCCCCGCTAGGCTCCGCGCCTGGCCAGCCTTGGGGTCTTGCAGCTGGGGAGGTAGTGGGTGGTAGGAGGCTCCTGAAGACTTTCTGGAAGCGAAGGCTGGTCTGGGTCTCGCAGGGAGTCTATGAGAGGGGCTCAGGGAAGGCAGGAAAGGCACTCCTGGCAGGGGTGCAGGGCGGGGTGAGAGGCAGCAGAGCCAGGCCCCGACGGGGCGGCGGTCCAGGAGAAGCGGCTTGGACCACATTGGCTCTGCCACCCCTAAGGCTCGCTCTGGCCCCGGAGTGAGGTGGTGGCAGTCTCGGACGCAGGCGGCGCCCCCCAACCCCATGACTGCCCTGCTCCTCAGCCCTCACCACTCCAAACCAGGGGTCCCAAGAGCCAGGGCCAGGCCCAGGGAGGCTCAGGTTCGGGGTCTGCTGGGATGACCTGGAGATGGCCTTGTCTGATGCACTAGTGGGGTGGGAGTTGGCATTCCCTCCCACCCATCCCCACAGGGACTATGGCAAGAATGCCCCTCCAGGCTTCCCTGTGTGGCCCCCCGAGGCCCCTACCCCTGGAGACAGACACCTGAGGCCTGAGGGACGGCGCCAGCATGGCGGGATGGCGGGTGGGCTTGCGGTGGCCGGCCCAGCGGCCTCAGCATCAGACAGCAGGTATGCGTCCTGTTTCCCTTCTCTCCTTTGCTGCCAGGCAACTTGGGCACACTGTGTGCTCAGCCAGGATAGCAGATGCCCTTAAGCAGGGCTTTCTGGGCCAGCGCTCCCTCTCTGCCCCGCATGACCATCCCTTAGCTTGATAAGATGTCCCATTGTGCCCGAGACTTTTCCTGGGAGGGGCCGTAAATCCTTCTGTTGGGAAGAAAAGCCTCGGGTCCCCAGGGCTTTTCCCTGGCCCATGGTTGGCAGCTGCTCCCTGGGCAGATCTCAGGGGCGCTGTGCCCCGCCTGGAGGTCACCAGTCCTCTCCTATGCACGGTTCCCACCTGCACCGACGCAAGAGAAGATATGCCCTGTTTACTGATGGTGCGAGATGGGGTGGGGTCACGCAGAGAGCGGAGTTAGGGTGCCTGCCGGGGTCCCTCTCAGGCAAACCAGATGCTTCTACCCTCAGCCTCCTCGTCCCTTGCATGTTCAGTCTCTCAGTCGTGTCCGACTCTTTGCAACCCCAAGGACTGCAGCCTGCCAGGCTCCTCTGTCCATGGGATTCTCCAGGCAAGAATACTAGAGTGGGTTGCCACTCCCTTCTCCAGGGGACCTTTCCAACCCAGGGATCGAACCCGGGTCTC
>NW_011482277.1:14765-16365 GCF_000754665.1 Bison bison bison
ATGCTGAGGTCCCCCGGCAGCGCTCAAGGCAGAAACCCAGAACGGAAAATTGGGGGTCCTCACGGTGGGACACTCTCACCTGAGTCTCCCCTATAACTCACCTGTTTCTCAGCTCCGATGAGCCGGGCTTCTAGTAACACAGAATCATGCCCTTCCAGCGCCCCAAGTGCAAGGCATCTCCAGCCAGCATGCCTCCTGCCCCCGCCCCACTCGGCACATGTGGTGGGGGGCTGCGGGGGGTTGCCGGGACCGGAGTCACGGGTTCTGCTCCGCAAAGCACCGTAGCTGGCCAAGCAGACTCAAGACGGGCCTGCAGGCGCCGGCTGTTTTGATCCCAGGCTGCACTGGAATATTTGAGCCCTGCCGACGGATGTGATATAAAAATACAGCCGGCTGCCAGCACGCCCGGGAAGGACCGCTTCCTCGCCAGCGAGCGCCCCGGCAACGAGTCTTCTCCCAGCCCTCAGCCCCCACCCCCAGAGCTGGGGGCAGGACTCAAAGACTGGAGCTGCTCTTCTGAAGTGTGAACAATCCTGCCTGCTCCAAGCGATTTTTTTTTTTAACTCCATACTGAGCTGTAAGGGAATATTTGGATGATTCTTCTCCCCGCCCCACCCCCGCCGCCTTCTACAAACTCAGCAATTGAATTAAAATACAGGAATGAATTATTTAAATGAATGTACGTCTATGCTTGTCTCTGAGAACTAACCACATCAGTGGTGGGCTCTGCCCAGGACAGCACCGAAGCTGACCCCCATCCCGTACCCTGCTCTCCTTGAACCTGCTGGTGGGTGTTTCTTTTAATTTTGCCTGAAGCCTTGGGAGAGCCAAGGGGAAGGAAGCTGGGGGCAGGAAGGTGGCTGAGGGCCATACTTCTCCAGCAGCAAAGCCCAGGGGTCGCCCCTGCTCACGGGACCGGAGCTGGGGTGCTGAGGGCAGAGATCTCCTGACCCGCACGTTTCCGGGCTCGTGGCGGGCTCTGCCCTCCGCCTCCTCTGTGGGTCTTGGCCCAGATGGTCAGCTCTGGGCCTGCGTTTCCTCAGCCCCAGACAGGGGTGGACACTGATGGTGCCACGGAGCAGACACCAAGGTGCCCAGAGAGAGGCAAGCACCTCAGGGCATCTTGGCTTTCATGACCATGCGCAGTGCACGGGCTCGCCTCTGCACCGCAGAGAAACCTCCCTCCCTGCGGGCTGGCTCCTGGACCACGCGGGCACCCTCGGGCACCCTCGAGGGGTGTCAGCACCCCAGCTTCATTGATGGAGCCGGAGACCCGGAGCAGGGCAACTGGCCGTTTCCCTACGGCAGGCGGGGTGAGCAGCCAGGTTCTGTCTCTGTTTATCCAGCTGAAAAGAAAGCCTCTCCAGGCAGCAATTACGATCAAGTGGTGAACATCTGTTGGCTGAATGGGGTATTAAGCACTGGGTGCCTGCATTCCCAGCCACAGCCCTGGAAGGTGCAATTCTCAGGATCAGGGAAGGGAGAGGGGAAGAGTTTGCCGACACTCTTCCGTGGGGTGTGTCCTGGCTATGTGCTCCTGCTGGAGTCTTGGGGTTCACCCCCCAGGAGTGGAGGGAGGTTGTGGTATCACTCCATTGCA
>NW_011482277.1:16465-18455 GCF_000754665.1 Bison bison bison
GTGATGAGGCTCAGAGAGGGCAGAGCTCGCTCAGCAGTCCTGGTGAGAGCTGGGCCTACAACATGGACCCCCTGTCCAGGCCTGGGTGATGTGGAGGTTAGGGAGGTTGCCACCAGCCTTGGCCAGCCATTTCCTGCGCCCCTCTGCCAACTGTGACCCCAGTCCAGGAAAGCTCTTCCTAGTGGGGTATTCTGAGGGCCTGTGAATTGGGGTGATGAGTCCAGGTAGCTGCAGAGTTCCCCCACAGGGTCCGCCCTGGCATGTGGGACCAGGAAAGGGCCCTGCTCTGGCTCCAGATTCAGGGGAAGGGGACTTGAAAAAGCAGGACCCAGGGCTGACCCCTCCCCGCGACAGCCATCCCAGGCCAAAGGCAGGTGGGCGGTGATCCAGGAGGGCTGGGCTGGCAAGCAAGGGCCAGGCAGGGGAGAGGATATACAGGAAGGCCAGGAGGGGCACAGAGTGGGGCGGGAGGGATGGGTGGGCAGAGCAGGGACCCCTGGCACTGAGCCCTGCCTGCTCACTGAGCTTGCGTGTGTGTGTGCGTGTGCACGGGCATCCGTGTGTCTCCGAGGTCCGGCTTGTGTCCCTCTCCCACAGCTGTCCCTGGCGCTCCCAGGCTCTGTGCAGAGGGCTGGAGGAGCCGGAGGGGGAGACCCTCTCTGATCCTTTCCTCTCTTCTAGCCGCCTCTCCTCAAGCCTTAGCGTGTGTGGGCCCGGACTCCCTGGGGGCTGGTGAGGGCTGGGCAAGGGGTTGAGGCTGGCTGCACTGGGGGAAGCCTAGATTCAGAGAGGGATGGGTATGGATGGAGAACAGCCCTCCAGCATCTGTATTTGCAGTTAATCTGGGGTCTCTTGATTTCCTTGGTCTCTGGGCCAGTAACAACACAACCATTTTGAGCATATGCTTTGGACATCTGTAAGACAAGTTACCTTTAAACAAACACCCCCACCACCACCACCTGATGCAAGAGAAGGTGGGAGGTGGGGGGGATCGGATAGGGTGAGGGTCTGGAAGGCCCCCCACCCCCAGGGCTGAAGGACTGACTATGGCACCCACCACTTAGATTACAAAGGTTTATTTAGAAAAAGAGTTTGGTTGTTTTGGCTGTCAGTCGTTTTTGGCAAACATTTAAATACTTTGGGTAACCAAAGATTGCCGGGGCCTTGCTTCATCCCCCACCCCCACCCCTGGAAAGCCACCCACGGAGGTCCTGGGAGGTCAGCCCTTGCTCAGAGGTGGAGAGGGGGGTAGGGTGGCATGTGTTGGGGGCGGGGCAGGCTCCTTTCTCGTCAATTTGGGAGGATAAACGAGCGCCACTGGGGTCTACCACCCGGCCCCACTCCCACACCTGGGCGGGGGGCCCCTCCGGGGAGCCGGAGCCAGGCCTAGAGCCCCAGAAGCAGCCCCTTGCTGAGAGAAGAAGGCAGAGGGATCTCCCCTCTCTCCTTCCCCCCTCCCCGGGGGCCCTGCAGTCTCTGGGCCCTCGCTGTACGCTGTGTACCCCCCCTGCACCCCGAAGGCCAATCCATCCTTGGGTCCCAGGGAGGCCGGCTTTGCCTGCCTCCGCCGGGAGCTGTCCAGGGTGTCCACACCGGGGCAGGGCGCGCGGGTCACTGCCTGAAGCCCCTTCTCCTCCGTCGGAAGAGGATGTGCTTGAAAGAGCGCCGGAAGTCCTGGTTGAAGACGGTGTAGATGACCGGGTTGAGCGAGCTGTTGCAGTAGCCGATCCAGAAGAAGAACTTGAAGAGCGGGCCGGGCACCTGGCAGGCCTCGCGGCAGATGCCATACAGGCTGTAGGTGAAGAAGAAGGGGAACCAGCAGAGCACGAACACGCCCATGACCACCGCCAGCACGAAGGTGAAGCGCTTCTCACGCGCCTGGGCCACCTTGCGGCGGCACACGCTGCTGCGCGCCCGGCGCCGGCGAGACAGGAAGAACTCGACGGAGCGCGAGCTGGCGCGGGACAGGCGCCCGCCGGGGCCTGGGGAC
>NW_011482277.1:18927-19105 GCF_000754665.1 Bison bison bison
ACGCAGCTTGGCCACCCGGTAGATGCGCGCGTAGACCAGGCCCATGATGAGGCAGGGAGCGAAGAAGGAGCCGATGCAGGAGGACAGGATGTACCAGGTCTCGTCGTTGAGGCCACACTGCGGGTAGGCGGCGCCGTCGGGCCGGCGGTAGAGCGAGACTAGCGGCGGGGGGGGGGGG
>NW_011482277.1:20889-21522 GCF_000754665.1 Bison bison bison
GGCGAGGGTGCGCCCTCGCTGCGAGGGTCCACTCTCGTCTCTGGGGGATGCTCGGGGGCCAAGCGGCCTCCCCACCCCCGGCCTCTGCTGGAGCGTGAATCATGACGGCGGTGCCTGTGGAAGCCCTGGGCAGGCTCCCAGGCTCTGCACCCTTGTTGGCAATTCCTGAAGTTGAATTCTTATGCTCCATAAGCTCTGCTTTTTAAAGGCTGGGGGATGTTCAGTATCTTCGCCTCTGACAAACGCCCCACACTGAATTGCCAGGCGAGGGGCTGTTTGGCGTGGGAGTCACATTCCTGCTTAGGGGCGAGGTGTTGGGGGTGACCCCCGCTGACCCCTGCCCCCACGTCCCTGTGCGTCTGTTCTGCAGTTGCGCACTGTTGCGTGGTGGTCCCCACCTCCTGAGGTCTGTGGGGGATAGAGGCTGGGGAGGAGGACCGTGGTCCCAGGCCAGGCATTTCGTTGCTCCCAGCAGAGCAGAAACACCCCGGCTGGCCTGCGGCTCTCTTCGAATTCTCAGGTCGGGGGAGGAGGGGAGTTCTCCGGTGGGGGAGGAGGGGATGGGGCTTGTGTCTGGGGAGCGGGTACTAGGAGGGTAACTCAGGGAGGGGCCGGACACACACACACACACCC
>NW_011482278.1:0-196 GCF_000754665.1 Bison bison bison
TGGGGAACTTTGGCTTATGTTCGACTCTTGGAGGCAGAATTTTGGTGATGAGTGGGTGAACAGAGTGCCTGTTTCTCTAACTGGCCCCACCATAGACTAGGCTGGAGTCTTAAGGAGAAAAGAGCATTTTTTATTTCACCTTAGAACATAGGATTAAAGTGCAATGAGGACTGAAGGGAAGCTGCAGGTTGAGAGC
>NW_011482278.1:3919-6745 GCF_000754665.1 Bison bison bison
TGTCTATATTCATAATAGATATTGGCTTAGCTTCTTTGTCTATGTCTGATTTTGGTATCAATAATAATGGCCTCAGAATGAGTTGGAAAATTTCCCTGTTTTTATATTATTTGAAAGAGATTGTAAAGACCAGTGAGGCCGTCTGGACCTGGGCCTCTCTTCGGGAATACTTTTAAAATTACTGATAGAATCTCTACTTTTAAAAGGTCTATTTAAAGTTTTCCATTTCTTCTTGAGTTTAATTTTTTCCTCTCTTGAAATTTATTCCTTTTCATCTAAGTTGTCTAAGTTTTTGGAATATAATTGTTCATAGTATTGTTTTTATTTCTCTAAGTTTGGTAGTGATGTTCTTTCATTTCTTAATCATTTGAATTCTCTCTTTATTGCTTGGTCAATATAGTTAAAAATGTTCCATTTTTGCTGACCTGTTCCAAGAACCAACTTATGATGTCACTAATCTCTATTCTTCAGCTCTATTTTGTTTATTTCTGCTCTAATCTGTATTATTTCCTTCCTTTTGACTGCTTTGGGTTTAGTTTTGGCTTCCTTTTTTGTTTCTTAAGGTGGAATATTAGGTTATTGTTTTGAAATCTTTTTTCTTTTAATATGGTTCTTCACAACTATACATTTCTCTCTAAACAGTGGGTTTTAGCTATATCCTGTGAATTTTTTATACTGTGTTTTACATTTTCATTCATCTCAAAGTATTTTATTATTTTGCTTGTGATTTCTTCTTTGATCGTATGATTATTAAGAAATGTGCTGTTTTATTTCCACTCTTTATATAGTTCTGACTTTTGAACCATGTAAATATTTTATATATTCAAAAGGTAAAGTCAGAAGGGGTTTAAGAGAAGCAAACCTTAAGTTGAATACCTACAAAAACAAACGGTTTAGAGTGATAACATAATCACAGAGGAAAAAATTAATTCAAGCAAATTTGACTCTGAACAATCTCAGAAGGATATAGCCTAAGGATATAAAAATAAGGTGATCATATAGTTGTGGTTTGTTCCTAAACTTTTTGTTTTGCTACACTGATGTGTTCCTTCTTCCCCTAATACCACACTGTTTTATAGCTATATAATAGGTCTTGATATCTGGGTGGGTAGGTCCTCCAGCTTTGTTCTTTAAGGTTGCTTTGGCTATTCTTGGCCTTTTGCATTTCCATATGTTTTCACACCAACTTGTCAGTTTTCATCACAAACATGCTGCAGTTTTCATTGGAATTTCATTGACTCCATAAATCAATTCACATATTTAGACTCTAACCTATGGACATAGTATATTCCTACATTGACATACATAAGTTTTTTCTCAACAGTGTTTTCTAGTTTTCATTGTAAAGATCTTACATATCTTTTGTTAGATTTATTTCTAGGTATTTTATGACTTTTTGTTGGTAATGTAAAGTTAAAAAGCATCTATTTTCTACTGACTTGTCCTGATCTGTAAAAATTAAATTGCTTTTTGTATTTTGACCTTATACCAACATTATTAAACCCACTTATCAATTCACATTGTTTGTAGATTCTTTTGGATTTCTTATGTATGCAATCATGTCATCTGCAAATGATAGTTTTAATTTCTTCATTTCTCATCTTTATGTCTTTTATATCTTTTTCTTGCTTGATTACACTGTCTAGGACCTCCAGTACAGTGTTAAATAGAAGTGTTGCTAGCAAACATCCTTGTGTTATTCCTGACCTCAGGTGAAATTTAAAAAATAATTTAACAATGTGATTTTTTTGGTAGTTACTATTCAGATTAAGGAATTTCCCTTTTCTTCCAAATTTGCTAAGAGTTTTTTTTTTTTTAACCACAAGTAAGAATTCAGTCTTATCTTTGACTTTTCTGCATCTATTGCAGAAAATAGATGCCTTTTCTGCATCTATTGAAGTGATCATATAATTTTCTACCTTCTCTTCATGCTAATATAGTAAATTATATTAATTGATTTTCCCGTTAACTCTACTTGTTTGAGATATACTATCATTGTTAAATATCATTGGAGTAGATTAACACACACACTTTTCATCTATACATAATTTTGATTTCTTTTTAAAAGCCGTTTTATTGAGTTATAATTGATGTTAAAAAGCTGTACCTATTTAATGTATAAAACTTGATGAATTCATGTACCTGGAGGGCTTCCCTAGTGCCTCAGACTGTAAACAATCTGCTTGGAATGCAGGAGACCTGGGTTCAGTCCCCGGGTCACGAAGAGTTGGACACTACTGAGCAATTAACACTTTCACTTTACATGTACCTGGAAACCATCATCACCATAAATATCCTAGACATATCTATCTTCTTGCAGAGTTTCTTCCTTCCCCATTACTATGTTATGTAATTTTCAAGTTTTAGTTATGCTGGCTTCATAAAATAAGATGGCAGGTATTCTTTTTCTTTCTTTCTGATCTCTGGAAGTATTTGTGTAAGAAGTATTTATTCTTCAAGTGTTTGAAATAATTTATCATGAAGCCATTTAGGCCTAGAGTTATACTTCATTGGGAGGTTTTTAAGAACAGGTTTTATGTCTTTCAGAGATATAGGAGCCTTTCTTCTGTCAGATTTGTTGACTTATGTTTCTCAAGGAATTTCTCCACTTCCTCTAGAGCTGGTTCTGACCCATTCTCTTTTGCTTTTTTCTTTCTGGGTCTGCCAACTGCGCTTGCGTTAGACTTTCCTCATGCTCGTGCTTAGTTGCTCAGTCGTGTCCAACTCTCTGCAACCCCATGGACTCTAACCCACCAGGCTCCTCTGTCCATGAGATTCTCCAGGCAAGAATACTGGCGTAGGTAGCCATTCCCTTCTTCAGGGGAT
>NW_011482278.1:9521-11665 GCF_000754665.1 Bison bison bison
AAAGGACATTTTGAGAACAATAAAATAAATTTAGTATGGGCTGGATGCTTGATACTGAATTTATAGTGAATTTTTTTAGGTGTGCTTATACTATAGTTAAACAGGGGGATCTTACTCTTGGGAAATGTATACTGACATATTTCATGGTGAAGTGTAGTGATGAAAGTGTGATTTGAAAAACTGGATGTGTGAGTGTGTGGAGAGATGGAGTGGATGTTGCAAGATTTAAATATTGGCAGACATAGATGAAGGCGTTGAAAATGAGAAGGGGGAGAAAAGCCCTTGTAGCCTTCTGCTGTTTTTCAGCCAAAACCCACAAGATGGCAGTAGAGGAATGCTCTTATGTGCTTCTTTGTAGCCTTTTATAAGGTGACCTTATTTTCTCATCTGAGAAGCAGGATGCAAGATCCAACAAAGGATTACTTTTGCTCTGTGAATACATTTATATGAAAAGTTAAACAAGAGCATGAACACAAAATGCCATTTGGCTGTATCATTCTATGGATTGCTTTTGTTGAAATAAATACCATTTTGGAACTTCCGTGGTGGTCCACTGCCTAAGACTCCCATGCTCCCAATACATGGGGCCCGGGTTCAATCCCTGCTTGAGGAACTAGATCCCACATATCACAACTAAAGATCCTGTGTGCCCCAACTAAGACCCAGTGCCCCTAAATAAATAAATATAAATATTTTAAATATACACCATTTTGTTAAATTTGATCCACAACACTTCTGAAATGTATTTAAGATATTGTGTAAATGAGCATTTTTCTGATAAGCATATCCACAGTTTTCACCATGTCTCACAGTAGTTATCTGTCCCCACACTGACGAGCTCGAGGGGCTCAAGAAAGTGGTACTAGGTCAATGCCTTAACCATATCAGAGTTGCTGGTAACTTGTTATTTTCTTTTAATAAGTTGTCTAAAAGTGTTTGAGTTTTCGTGAAGAGTCTTGGCACTGAGTATTTGCTAAACTGATTGCTGTAGGAATGAGTGGGTGTGTATGGATGGTAGCCAGAAGACCTAGGTGTAAATGTAATACCTATGTGTCCCTCATCTCCACGCAACTCCTCAAACCCATGCACCAAGATAAAAAGTGTTTAGCAAAATATTTGTGGTCATATAATTGCAGGGACAAATATAAACAACCTCAGATATGTAGATGATACCACTCTAATGGCAGAAGGTGAAGAGGAACTAAAGAGCCTCTTGATGAGCGTAAAAGGGGAGAGTGAAAAAGCTCGCTTAAAACTCAACATTCAAAAAATGAAAATCATGGCATCTGGTTCCATCACTTCATGACAAATAGAAGGGGAAAAAGTGGAAGCAGTGACAGAATTTATTTTCTTGGGCTCCAAAATCATTGAGGATAGTGACTGCAGCCATGAAATTAAAAGACATTTGCTCCTTGGAAGGAAAGCCCTGACAAAACTAGATAGCGTATTAAGAAACAAAGACATCACTTTGCTGACAAATGTCCATATAGTCAAAGCTATGGTTTTTCCAGTAGTCATGTACAGATGTCAGAGTTAGACCATAAAGAAGTCTGAGTGCTGAAGAATTGATGCTTTCGAACTGTGCTGCTGGAGAACACTCTTGGGAGTCCCTTGCACAGCAAGGAGATCAAACCAGTCAATCCTAAAAGAAATCAAGCCTGAATATTCATTGGAAGGACTGATGCTGAAGCTGAAGCTCCAATACTTTGGCCACCTGATGTGAAGAACCAACTCATTGGAAAAGACCCTGATGCTGGGAAAGATTGAAGGCAGGAAGAGAAGGGGACGACAGAGGATGAGATGGTTGAATGGCATCACCGACTCAATGGTTATGAGTTTGAGTAAACTCTGGGAGTTGGTGATGGACAGGGAGGCCTGGCATACTGCAGTCCATGGGGTTGCAAAGAGTAGGACATGACTGAGTGACTGAACTGAACTGATAAAATAGCTAACTCAACACTAAAATAAGCACAGCTGCCCTTAGCACACAGACATCTGGCACAGTGTTGCTCCAGTAAGGCATCACTAGTACTTTGGGAAGGGGCTTCCCAGGTGGTGCTAGTGGTCAAGAATCTACCTGTCAGTGCAGGAGATGTAACAGATGTGAGTTCCATCCCTGTGTTGGGAAGATCCCCTGGAGGAGA
>NW_011482278.1:11765-12213 GCF_000754665.1 Bison bison bison
GGGTATCCTAGATTTTTATTTGCTGAATCACTTTATATTCTAGATGAATTTTGGAAGTTTAAGCAAGCATCTTATATTGTGCTTTTTTCCTGAGAAGTCTTGTAGAAACATTCAGGTTATTTTATAGACTGAGGCATCTGCAGGGATGGCACCATGAGAAGCCCTTCCTGTGACTGACTTCCTACTTTTCTTATTTGGCTCAAGGGCTGGCTGATTAGGAGACCTGATCAAGGTCAGAGGCTTTAGTTAATAAATGGATTTCCCATATTGGGTTTTTTATGTTAATGAATGAGTTTCCCATATTTTCAATCAGTTTCTCCCAACAGGAAGCTTCCATAAGCCTCTTATCCTTATCTGTCAGATGGAAGACAAGATGAAAACCACAGTCACAGAAAACTAATCAAAACAATCACATGGACCACAGCCTTGTCTAACTCAGCGAAACTAT
>NW_011482278.1:14743-14849 GCF_000754665.1 Bison bison bison
CACTTCATGGCAAATAGATGGGGAAGAAATGGAAACAGTGATAGACTTTATTTTGGGGGGCTCCCAAATCACTGCAGATGGTGACTGCAGCCATGAAAATAACAGA
>NW_011482278.1:16263-17266 GCF_000754665.1 Bison bison bison
TCTTCAAGAAAATAAGAGATACCAAGGGAACATTTCATGCAAAGATGGGCTCAATAAAGGACAGAAATGGTAGGGACCTATCAGAAGGAAAAGATATTAAGAAGAGGTAGCAAGAATACACTGAAGAACTATACAAAAAAATCTTCATGACACAGATAACTATGATGGTGTGATCACTCACCTAGAACCAGACATCCTGGAATGCAAAGTCAGGTGGGCCTTAGGAAACATCACTGTGAACAAAGCTAGTGGAGGTGATGGAATTCCAATTCAGCTATTTCAAATTCTAAAAGATGATGCTGAGAATGTGCTGCACTCAATATGCCAGCAAATTTTGAAAATCTCAGCAGTAGCCACACTGGAAAAGGTCAGTTTTCATTCCAATCCCAAAGAAAGACAATGCCAAAGAATGTTCAAACTACCACACAATTACACTCATCTCACATGCTAGTAAAGTGATGCTCCAAATTCTCCAAGCCAGGCTTCAAAGTACATGAACCAGGAACTTCCAGACGTACAAGATGGATTTAGAAAAGGCAGAGGAACCAGAGATTAGATTGTCAACATCCGTTGGATCATCAAAAAAGCAAGAGAATACCAGGAAAACATCTACTTCTGCCTTATTGATTATGCCAAACCTTTGACTGTGTAGATCACAACAAGCTGGAAAATTTCGACAGCGATGGGACTACCAAACCACCTTCTCCTCCTGATAAATCTGTATGCAGGTCAGGAAACAACAGTTAGAACTGGACACGGAAAATTGGTTCCAAATTGGGAAAGGAGTACATCAAGGCTGTATATAGTCACCTTGCTTATTTAAGTTATATACAGAGTATATCATGAAAAATGCCAGGATGGATGAAGCACAGGCTGGAATCAAGATTGCCAGGAGAAATATCAATAACCTCAGATACGCAGATGACAGCACCCTTATGGCAGAAAGTGAAGAAGAACTAAAGAGCCTCTTGATGAAAGTGATAAGAAGGGAGTGAAAATGCTG
>NW_011482278.1:21274-21419 GCF_000754665.1 Bison bison bison
CGTGTCCGTCTCTGTGCAACCCCAGAGACGGCAGCCCACCAGGCTTCCCCGTCCCTGGGATTCTCCAGGTAAGAACACTGGAGTGGGTTGCCGTTTCCTTCTCCAATGCTGGCTCGCCCTTGCCTCTCCTGCAAGGCCTAAAGGT
>NW_011482279.1:0-523 GCF_000754665.1 Bison bison bison
GAGTGCCTGATGAACTATGGACAGAGGTTGGTGACATTGTACAGGAGACAGGGATCAAGAACATCCCCAAGAAAAAGAAAAGCAAAAAAGCAAAATGACTGTCTGAGGAGGTCTTACAAATAGCTGTGAAAAGAAGAGAAGCTAAAAGGAAAGGTGAAAAAGAAAATATAAGCATCTGAATGCAGAGTTCCAAAGAATAGCAAAGAGAGATAAGAAGGCCTTCCTCAGTGATCAATACAAACAAATAGAGGAAAACTACAGAATGGGAAAGACTAGAGTCTCTTCAAGAAAGTTAGAGATACCAAAGGAACATTTCCTGCAAAGATGGGCTTGATAAAGGACAGAAATGATATATGCCTAACAGAAAAAGAAGATATTAAGAAGAGATGGCAAGAATACACAGAAGAACTGTACAAAAAAGATTTTCATGACCTAGATAATCACAATGGTGTGATCACTCACCTAAGCCAGACATCCTGGAATGTGAAGTCAAGTGGGCCTTAGAAAGCATCACTACGAACTA
>NW_011482279.1:3762-4619 GCF_000754665.1 Bison bison bison
GAGCATATTTTCTGAGTTTTCCCCAGGTATGGCCTTTATTACTTCCCTATCTGCAGCTTCCTATTTCTAGTTTGTTGAGTGTTTTATCATGAAAGAGTGTTGAATTGTAGGAAAAAAAAAAAAATTCTGCATCAGTTGATATGATCAGGTGTGTGTTCAGTTCCTTTATTCTGTTAATGTGTTCTATGGCTTTCATTTTCATACGTTGAACCATCCTTGCACTCCAGGAATAAATGTCACTGGATCATGGTGTATAATCCTTTTACATGCTAATGAATTTGGTTTGTTAGTGCTTTGTTGAGGATTTTTGTATTGATATTTGTAGCACATATTGCTCTGTAGTTCTTTTATTATAGTGTCTATTCTGCTTTTCATATCAAAATAATGCTGTTCTTAAGAAATGAGTTTGGATGTATTCCTTCATCTTCAATCTTTAAAAGTATTGAGGAAGACTGCTGTTAATTCTTGTTAAATACTTAGTAAAATTCATCAGAGAGGCCATCTTGTCCTAGGCATTTTTGGTAGGGAGGTTTTTGATCACAGATTGAATTTCCATACTAGCTATAGGTCAATTTATATAATCTATTTACTCATGATTCAAGTCTTCTGATTTTGAATGTATAAAATTATTTCTATTTAATATAGATTACCTATTTTTTATTTTTTATTCCTGTAAAATTACATGTTATATCCCCTCTTTCATTTCTGATTTTAGTTATTCTAATTATCTCTGGTTTTTTTTCTTTTTTTCTTTTTTATCAGCGCAGCTATGTTCATACGTTTTGTTCATTTTCTCAAAAAAACTGAAACATGGTTTCCATTGATTTTTTTATTGTTTTTCTACTCTCTTTTTTCCC
>NW_011482279.1:4719-5333 GCF_000754665.1 Bison bison bison
GACCCCATGGACTGCAGCCTCCCAGGCTCCTCCATCCATGGGATTTTCCAGGCAAGAGTACTGGAGTAGGGTGCCATTGCCTTCTCCAGTCCATCTTTTTCTAGTTTGTTATAATAAAAACTTTGGTTCTTTTAATAAGAGTTTATAGATATACATTTTTCTATTAGCATTGGTTTTGCTGCATCATATATATGTGCACTGTTGTGTTTTCATTTTATTCTTCTCAATATTTGCTAGTTGTTCTTATTTTATCCCTTAACTCACTGATTGTTTGAGTATGTTGTTTCATTTTCATATGTCTGTGGAGTTTCTAGTTTTTATTTTGCTACTGATTTCTAGCTTTATTTTTATTGAAAATATGTTTCATATGTTTTCAGTCTTTTTAGGTTTAGTAAGAATTATTTTGTGTATGATCTGTACTAGAAAATGTTCCATTTGCACTTGAGGGAGATGTGTATTCTGCTATTGTTGATTGGAATGGTCTGTATATGTCTCTTAGGTCCAATTAATCCATCAGATCAGATCAGATCAGTTGCTCAGTCGTGTCCGACTCTTTGCAACCCCATGAATCGCAGCACGCCAGGCCTCCCTGTTCATCACCAACTCCCAGAGTT
>NW_011482279.1:5583-6064 GCF_000754665.1 Bison bison bison
AATTTGATCTCTGGTTCCTCTGCCTTTTCTAAAACCAGCTTGAACATCAGGAAGTTCACGGTTCACATAATCCATAGTGTTGTACAAATCCTATTTTTCCTTAGTGATCTTATGTCTAGTTGTTTAAATCATCTTTGAAACTGGGATATTGAAGTTTCTTATGATTATTGTAGAGCTGTCTTTCTTTTCTCTCTTCAATTCAGTAATTTTTTTTTTTATTTTTGTAGGAGCTCTGATCTGTGGGTGCATATATGTTTATAATTGTTTTATCTTTTTGGTGAAATGAGCTCTTTTCACTAGATAATCAATGTCTCCTATAAAACTTTTTGACAAAGTATTTTGTCTGATATTAATATACTGTCTTTACTTTCTTTTGTTTAAATTTGAGTGGAAAATATTTTATTATTATTATTATTTTGCCATGCCACATGGTATGTGGGATCTTAGTTTCCTGACCAGGGATTGAACCCACACCCCTGAA
>NW_011482279.1:8336-11803 GCF_000754665.1 Bison bison bison
CTTTCACTTTCCACTTTCATGCATTGGAGAAGGAAACGGCAACCCACTCCAGTGTTCTTGCCTGGAGAATCCCAGGGACGGAGGGAGCCTGGTGCGCTGCCCTCTATGGGTCGCACAGAGTCAGACATGACTGAAGCAACTTAGCAGCAGCAGCAATAGCTTGCCTCAGAGAACCCTGCCCATATACCTGACTATAAACTAAAGTGCCTTTGTTCAGTTCATAGAGAGCTAATCTGTCCCTGCCCTGTGAATATAAGAGATGAGCACACTCCTTCCAAAGGTTGGCCATTCCCTCAGAGATATTTTGCAAGACTAAAGACCCTTTACTTCCCAGCAGCCTCTGCCTCTCCATTCTGTCTTTTGACTTTATTTCCGTGTTGCTTTCTCTCTGACTCTACAAAAGAACCTGGCATCCAGACCCTGAGGAGATGGTTATTTTCAGATGCTAGCCTACCATTTTTTCAGTCAGCTGGCTCCTCCTTGTCTCAGCACCTTGTCTCTCAGATTCATTGGCCTGTTGTACAGAAAGCAGAGCTAGCTTGGACTCAGTAACACACTGCTCCTGATATTTACAGAAGAGAAGGATGCAGAGGAACATCTGTAGGAAAGCATATCAAATCTTTGCATAACATTCCAACCAAAACTGAAATAGGGGTGCTCCTGTACATGAAAATAATGCATATCTTTTACTTGATCAAATAGATAAGTCTAGGGGGATGCAGGAATAGGAACGTGGCTAAGTGATGTCATGGAGTTCTAATTGTTTTTCAGAGGTAAATCTGATTCAGGTGAATTACTTAAGAATACCTGGAGGCATGTGGGGATATTATAGTGATTACCCTGATTAATTCATAAACTTGTTCCTCCATATCTTCAACTTCTTCTAGCTCTCATCACATAGGCTGTAAGAAAGCATTTAGTTCACTGCCCTTGCGTGTGCTTTAGGTACAATAAATTATCCTATTAGTCCTGTAATAGAGGCCATATACTGTTGATTTTTAAGCTCAGAGCTCAGGTAACAAGGAGACCACAAAACTGAGTCCCTCCAAGAGACCAAATTGTGCTTGGAGACACTTGGAGAGATTAGTGAAACTGCCTACAACCAGACAACATTCTCAGGAGATGCTCTTTATAGGATATTCCTGTAGCCCTCAGGTCCCCCAGGATAGGAAGTTTAATGGCACCTGCTGTAGATATAGTAAATATGCTGGGGCTCAGTCTGAGTAGTGAGATCATCTGGTTAGAGGTAGGATAATCTGGTTATGGGCAGGAGAGTTGTGACTGAGGTGGAAAGAACAAGTTCAGTGCTTCTACCAGAAGAGAATGCTGGAACCTAGGTTAAAGGTTCTAGATTAAGTCCTAAGTCCTAGAACCAGTGTGCTTCTCTGAAAGATGGCTGAACTTCTTATTAACAAAAGTAATGTAGAAGGAAATTAAGTTTAATATTTAACCTGGGATAATTTTTGTTAACCTAGCCCTAGTATTTAATCCTGAACTATATTGGTCAAAACCTCATTGTTTTAATGAAACTTTTTTATTCAGAATAAGTAGATGCCTATTATATGAGCTCATGATAATACTGATACTGGAACCAAAATAATGATTTACCAATTTAAAAATTAGTATTGTTAGAATACCTTTCCAAAATAATCATTCAAGCTTTCAAAATGCATGCTTTCTGGTCAGCTAATATCTGGGAGCCAAAAGTTGTATTTACAATTTTACTTGGTATATGTGGAATCTAAAAGAAGGGTACAAATGAACCTACCTACAAAATAAAAATAGAGTTACATATATAGGAAAAAAAATAGTTACCAGGGAGTTGGGGAGTGAGAGGGATAAATTGGGAGATTGGGATTGATGTATACCCACTACTGTATATAAAATAAGTAATTAAAAGGACCCACTGTATAGCACAGAGAACTCTACTCTATACTCTGTAATAGCCTATATGGGAAAAGAATTTTAAAAGGAGTGTGTGTGTGTGTGTGTGTGTGTGTGTGTGTGTGTGTGTGTGTATAAAATTCCCTTTGTTATACAGCAGAAACTAACACAACATTGTAAATCAGCTATACTCCAATATATTTTTTTAAATTAAAAGTTAAAGAAGTAACAATTTTACTTGGAAAGCAAAAATCAGCTTCATGTGTATTGTATGGCTGAAGAATATATTATACATCTTCTGGAAGAATTTGACTTGATCATTTACAGTAGAGCACAAATATTTAGTAACCTGAACACCCATGTTTTCTAGACATAGTCATTTTCTCTATTGGCTTATCTTTGTAAAATAATTTTTTCTAACCATTCAGTTTGAATGATTTTATGAAATCGTGAAATTTATCAACTCAGTGACTTGCTTTTCAATATAAGATCATTTTTATTCACACCACTTCATTGCCTCCAGTTGTCCTTTAGTATTTCTCAAGTCTCCGTTTCCTTTTATCTATAAGCCCTATCATTGGGAATGTGGTAAGAGAAGTTAAATATACAAATGTCTGAACTCATCCACGATGGCTGGACTTTTACTTTTTTTGAGTGTTTAAAATGGTAGAAAGTTATATCTCCATTTTTACCAATATATCAGTTATTAACTCTATAGTGCTATACTATGATTAAAATGTATCTAGCTAACTGGACACTTCTGAAAAAAAAAGTCAAGGGAGATCGAAAAAAGGAAAGAGAATACCTTTGTACAATTTTTTTGTCTGCCCCAAAGCACAGTTCCATGCATTTGATGAATTGAAATATTGCATTACTGAAGAAATCCTTCAATAGCCAGATGTATGTTACTGGATGTCAGTGTCTTTTCCAACACATAACAATGAGAAGAATTGGTCTTCATGTTTTTGTAATCTTTGTGATTTTTAATTTGGATAGGATCGTGGCATACTCATTTTTTGGATAATGCTAGACTACAACAGGAGCAACCTTCAACTTACCACCTTCCTGCTACTTGGCATTCCAGGGTTGGAGGATGCCCACCTATGGATCTCCATCCCCTTCTGTCTGGTCTACCTACTGTCACTGATGGGAAATGTTGCTCTTTTATTAATTATCAAGACAGATCGCAAACTGCACAAACCTATGTACCTCTTTCTATGCGTGCTGTCAGTTGCTGATTTGATGCTTACTTCTTCTACACTTCCCAAGATACTCAGTCTCTTCTGGTTCAATGACAGAGAGATCTACTTTGAAGCCTGCCTTGCTCAAATGTATTTTATCCATTCTCTATCTACTATGGAATCTGGGTTTATCTTGGCCATGGCTTTTGACCGATTTGTAGCTATCTGCCACCCCCTAAGACATTCCACTATCTTAACACCCGCAGTGATTGTAGGCTTGGGTTTGCTTATTGTCTTCAGAGGAGCTGTACTTCTCAGTCCACACCCCTTTCTACTAAGATGGCTTTCCTACTGCAAAACTAATGTCATCTCCCATACTTACTGTGAGTTTATGGCCCTGAT
>NW_011482279.1:13452-14257 GCF_000754665.1 Bison bison bison
ATAAAAGAGAGTCAATATAAAATGAATAATGCAATAAATTAAATTAAAAACACTCTGGAGGCAAGAAATAGTAGAATAACAGAGGCAGAAGATAGGATTAGTGAATTAGAAGATAGAATGGTAGAAATAAATGAATCAGAAAGGATAAAAGAAAAACGAATTAAAAGAAATGAGGACAATCTCAGAGACCTCCAGGACAATATTAAACGCTACAACATTCGAATCATAGGGATCCCAGAAGAAAAAGACAAAAAGAAAGACCATGAGAAAATACTTGAGGAGATAAGAGTAGAAAACTTCCCTAAAATGGGGAAGGAAATAATCACCCAAGTCCAAGAAACCCAGAGAGTCCCAAACAGGATAAACCCAAGGCAAAACACCCCAAGACACATATTAATCAAATTAACAAAGATCAAACACAAAGAACAAATATTAAAAGCAGCAAGGGAAAAACAACAAATCACACACAAGGCAATTCCCATTAGGATAACAGCTGATCTTTCAATAGAAACTCTTCAAGCCAGGAGGGAATGGCAAGACATACTTAAAGTGATGAAAGAAAATAACCTACAGCCCAGATTATTGTACCCAGCAAGGATCTCATTCAAATATGAAGGAGAAATCAAAAGCTTCTCAGACAAGCAAAAGTTGAGAGAATTCAGCACCACCAAACCAGCTCTCCAACAAATACTAAAGGATATTCTCTAGACAGGAAACACAAAAACAGTGTATAAACTCAAACCCAAAACAATAAAGTAAATGGCAACAGGATCATACTTATCAGTAATTACCTTAAATGTAAAAG
>NW_011482280.1:0-594 GCF_000754665.1 Bison bison bison
ACCCAGATAATCATGATGATGTGATCATTCACACTCACCTAGAGCCAGACATCCTGGAATGTGGAGTCAAGTGGGCCTTAGGAAGCACCACTATGAAGAAAGCTGGTGGAGGTGATAGAATTCCAGTTGAGCTATTTCAAATCCTGAAAGATGATGCTGTGAAAGTGCTGCACTCAATATGCCATCAAATTTGGAAAACTCAGCAGTGGCCACAGGACTGGAAGAGGTCAGTTTTCATGCCAATCCCAAAGAAAGGCAATGCCAAAGAATGCTTAAACTACTGCACAATTGCACTCATCTCAAACACTAGTAAATGCTCAAAATTCTCCAAGCCAGGTTTCAGCAATACGTGAACTGTGAACTTCCTGATGTTCAAGCTGGTTTTAGACAAGGCACAGGAACCAGAGATCAAATTGCCAACATCCACTGGATCATCAAAAAAGCAAGAGAGCTCCAGAAAAACATCTATTTCTGCTTTATTGACTATGCCAAAGCCTTTGACTGTGTGGATCACAATAAACTGTGGAAAATTCTGATAGAGATGGGAATACTAGACCACCTAACCTGCTTCTTGAGAAACCTGTATGCAGGTCA
>NW_011482280.1:694-1259 GCF_000754665.1 Bison bison bison
CAGATATGCAGATGACACCACTCTTATGGCAGAAAGTGAAGCAGAACTAAAGAGCCTCTTGATGAAAGTGAAAGAAGAGAGTGAACAATTTGGCTTAAAGTTCAACTTTCAGAAAACTAAGATCATGGCATCCGGTCCCATCACTTCATGGCAAATAGATGGGGAAACAGTGGAAACAATGGCTCGTTTTATTTTTCTGGGCTCCAAAATCACTGCAGATGGTGACTGCAGCCATGACATTAAAAGGTGCTTACTCCTTGGAAGGAAAGTTACGACCAATCTAGAAAGCATATTAAAAAGCAGAGACATTACTTTGCCAACGAAGTCCGTCTAGTCAAGGCTATGGTTTTTCCAGTGGTCATGTATGGATGTGAGAGTTGGTCTATAAAGAAAGCTGAGAGCTGAAGAAATGATGCTTTTGAACTGTGGTGTTGGAGAAGACTCTTGAGAGTCCCTTGGACTGCAAGGAGATCCAACCAGTCCATTCTAAAGGAAATTAGTCCTGAATATTCATTGGAAGGACTGATGCTGAAGCTGAAACTCCAATACTTTGGCTACCTGATGC
>NW_011482280.1:4129-7048 GCF_000754665.1 Bison bison bison
CATTTTAATGGATATGTGCCTTCACTTGACTTTAGTCATTCACTTTTATTGTCACAGCAAAAATCACTTACATCTCAAGATTTAACCATAATTTCATATCCCATTAAATTACCTACTCATTACAACCATAATGTTTACTGTCAACAGCTTTTTTTTTTAATTGGAGTATAGTTACTTTATAATGTTAGTTTCTCCTGTACAGCAAAGTGAGTCAGCCACACATATACATCTATATATATATATATACACACACACACACACACACACACACACATACTCACATATATTTTTGGATTCCCTCCCATTTTAGGTGACCACAGAGCACCGAGTTTCCTGTTCAATAGCTTTGATTTAAGAAAAAAAAAAAAAAATATATATATATATATATATGTCAACTTTGGCACTTCTTTATGTTTTTTCAAAATAGTTTATAATATAGTCAATTACTAATTTCACTGTCATCTTGTTAAATGCTGTAGCTTCGATGTATTTCTTTATTATTACCTACAATTAGGATGCTACTAACAATACCCCTTTTTTTTTTTTGCTCGCTAGAGTCTGAGCATATAAATGCACAGCCCATGAATCCCTAATATATTCTATGCATGAGTAATGTGCTTGGAACATACCAGTCCCACAATAAATACTCCCAAGTGATAGAAATATGAAAGCAACAGATCTTTAGACTCTTCTAATTAAGATGTTATTTTCACTTCACTTAAACATGGATATTATTTCTATGTCAACAAAACTAAGGGAATTTATTGCAATTCCAGGTAACCAGAATTTATACATTTATGCAGCAATATTATTTTCTCTGTAAAAAAGAATATGATAGAGTATTCCTATAAAACATGTAATAACATAATTTTGAGAAATTTTTTAATGTGTTCATTTGTAATTACCTTGAATTAATGATATCCTTGCTCCACTATTACTGTGCACTGCCTGATTATGTATATTTAAGCATTTGTGGATATTTTTTTTAAAGTACAAATTAAAATAGTTCCAAATTTTACTTTATGAATATATGCTTTAACATGTATAGCATGTATGCACTTCATAATTTGCCACTGCTTCAACGCAGCAGCAGCAACATGTAAAAAGGAACAAATTAAATAATTTAAACATGGATTTTCTCTTTAGGTAACAGGCAGATACCAAAGTTTGGATGAGGTGGTGACTTTCAAGCACCTACATTTATTCTACTGCCACTTCAAGTATAAAATCTGGATCGCAGAAAAGGGATTCAGTATTCTCATGTCATGAATATTATGCAACATCCCTGCTTAAAATTTTTACTTCTTAAATGAAAATTTTTATTTTTCATGAAAGTGTATAGAATTAAACCTTGATAACCAATTTAACAATTATTCCTAGGGATTTCACATACTTTCCTTTATAATTTATAAATAAAGAGGTACCTAAAAATAAACTCTCAGTCCAAGTACCTACCAAAATACTATTTTTTATATCTAATATTTTCATCACATTTAAGAAAATGTGGGATATTATTCAGCATTTAACAAGAAGAAAATTCTATGATTTGAATTATCATGGATGATACTGCAGGACATTATACTAAGTGAAATAGGTCAGACACAGAAGGACAAATATTACATGACACCATTTATATGAAGACTCTAAAACAGTAAAGTCATAGAAGCTGCAATCGTAACCCACTCCAGTACATGAATGTAAAATCCTATGGAGGGATGAGCCTGGTGGGCTGCAGTCCATGGGGTCGCGAAGAGTCAGACACGACTGAACGACTTCACTTTCACTTTTCACCTTCATGCATTGGAGAAGGAAATGGCAACCCACTCCAGTGTTCTTGCCTGGAGAATCCAAGGGACAGGGGAGCCTGGTGGGCTTCTGTCTATGAGATCGCACAGAGTCGTTCAGGACTGAAGCGACTTAGCAGCAGCAGTAGCAGCATAGAAGCTGAGATTAGAATGGTCATTTCTAGGACCTGGGGAGTGGGAAATGCAGACATATTAGTGAAAGTAAACAAAGTTTCAGTTATGCAAAATGAATAACTCCTAGAGATCTATGGTACAACACGGGGATTATAGTTAACAACAGTTTCTATATTCTATATTCTAACAACAGTTAACAAAATTCAGCAGTGGCCACAGGACTGGAAAAGGTCAGCTTCCATTCCTCAAACTACTGCACAACTGCACTCATCTCACACGGTAGTAAAGTAATGCTCAAAAGTAATGCTCAAAATTCTCCAAGCCAGGCTTCATCAACACGTGAACCATGAACTTCCAGATGTTCAAGCTGGTTTTAGAAAAGGCAGAGGAACCAGAGACCGAATTACTAACATCTGTTGGATCATCGAAAAAGCAAGAGAGTTACAGAAAAACATCCATTTCTGCTTTATTGACTATGCCAAAGCCTTTGACTGTGTGGATCACAATAAACTGTGGAAAATTCTGAAAGAGATGGGAATACCAGACCACCTGACCTGCCTATGCAGGTCAGGAAGCAACAGTTAGAACTGGACATGGAACAACAGACTGGTTCCAAATAGGAAAAGGAGTACGTCAAGGCTGTATATTGTCACCCTTCTTATTTAACTTATATGCAGAGTACATCATGAGAAATGGTGGGCTGGAAGAAGCACAAGCTGGAATCAAGATTGCCAGGAGAAATATCAATAACCTCAGATATGCAGATGACACCACCCTTATGGCAGAAAGTAAGAGGAACTAAAACGCCTTTTGATGAAGGTGAAAGAGGAGAGTGAAAAAGTTGGCTTAAAGCTCAACATTCAGAAAATGAAGATCATGGCATCTGGTCCCATCAGTTCTTGGGAAATAGATGGGGAAACAGTGGAAACAGTGTCAGACTTTATTTTTTTGGGCTCCAAAATCACTGCAGATGGTGACTGCAGCCATGAAATTAAAAGAC
>NW_011482280.1:8937-11394 GCF_000754665.1 Bison bison bison
TCAACTCTTTGCATGAGGTGGCCAGAGTACTGGAGTTTCAGCTTTAGCATCATTCCTTCCAAAGAACACCCAGGGCTGATCTCCTTTAGAATGAACTGGTTGGATTTCCTTGCAGTCCAAGGGACTCTCAGGAGTCTTTTCCAACACCACAGTTTAAAAGCATCAATTCTTCTTCGCTCAGCTTTCTTTACAGTCCAACTCTCACATCCATACATGACCACTGGAAAAACCATAGCCTTGACTAGACGGACCTTTGTTGGCAAAATAATATCTCTGCTTTTGAATATGCAGTTTACAAGTTTAATTATTTGTGAATTAACACAAGATGAGCATGCCTATTTTGCCAGAAACAATCTCAATATAAAAAATTTTCAAACCATTCTAAAGCCCTTCTCATGTCCCTTTCTGAGACTAACTTCTTTCTCTTAATTGTAGCTACTACTTCACTTCTTAATACAGATTTTTTTGTTTTTAAATTTGATATAAATGTAATCATAAGACATACGTTATTTTGTGTTTGGCTACTTTTACAAAGTGTTATGTTTGTGATATCCATCATGCTCTTTAGGAGTCTAATCATTTTGATTGCTATCTATTTTTCTATTGTTAAAATAGGTCAAAGTTTATTAATCACTGTTACTATTACTGGACATACAGTTTTCTCTAATTTGAGGGTGTCATGATTAAAGTTTCTGTGTGTGTGTGTGTCTAGTATGTATATATCCAATGCCAAGTCAGTTCAGTCCTGTCCAGCTCTTTGCAGCCCTATGGACTGTAGCCTTCCAGTCTCCTTTGTGCATGGGATTTTCCTGGCAAGAATACTGGAGTGGGTTGCCATTTCCTTCTCTCTGGGATCATCCCAACACAGGAACTGAAGCCACGTCTCCTGTGTCTTCCACTGGAAGGTGGATTCTTTACCAATGAGTCACCGGGGAAGTCCAAAGTTACTATATGTGCTGTGCTGTGCTGTGCTTAGTTGCTCAGTTGTGTCCGATTCTTTGCACAGCAAAGACTGCAGCCTGCCAGGGTCCTCTTTCCATGGGGATATTCCAGCCAAGAATACTGGATTGGGCTGCTATGTCCTCCTCATGTTGCTATATACATCTTGGTAAATATCTTTAATTTTCGTATATGGACATATCTATTGGATATATGGGCTTCCCTGGTAGTGGTAGTGGTGATGAAGAACCCATTTGCCAATGCAGGAGACATAAGAGATGCGGGTTTGATCCCTAGGTCAGGAAGATCCCCTGGAGAGGGGTACGGCAACCCACTCCAGTATTCTTGCCTGGAAAATCCCATGGATAGAGGAGTCTGGCAGGCTATAGGCCATAGGGTCGCATTTCAGCCAGACAGGATTGAAATGACTTGGCATTGGGTATATACATACTAGTGAACTTTTTGAGCACAGAATATGCATAGCTTCAACTTATCCTTAAACAGTTTTCCACTGTAACTGTGGCACTTTACAACTGCCCCAGAAGAGCATGAAAATTTAGGTGCTCCACATCCTTGCTGATACCTGTTCTGTCAGCTTTTCCAGTTTTGATTGCTATGCGGTATGCACATGAGAAATAAAGGAATAAAAAATTAAAAAAAATAAAAATAAAAAAATAAAACTAAAAAAATAAAAAAAATTGTACTTTCCTGATGAATAATGAGGCTTGAGTGTCTTCCTCAATATCAATTGGGCATTTCAATATTTGTTGCTGTTATATGCCAGTTCAAGTTTTAGGTCATTTTTCTTGAGTATGAAAATTTTCAGTGAGCCCTGAGAGTCTGCTGTATAATTTGGACACAAGACTTTTGCTGTTTGTATGCATTACACATATCTTTTCCATTCTATGGATTGCCTTTTCAATATCTTAATTGTTTTTGATAAAGAAAGCTTTTAATTTCTAATGTAGCCAAACTTATCAGTATTTTCAATTGTTTCCATTACATGAATTATTTTAGATATTCTAACTTGTTAGAATAATCCATTTCAAATATTATACTTTTAAGATTAAAAGATACATATTCCTATATTTCTTCTTCCAAATTCTCCAGAGTTCCAAAGAATAGCAAGGAGAGATAAGAAAGCCTTCCTCAGTGATCAATGCAAAGAAATAGAGGAAAAAATAGAATGGAAAGACGAGATCTTTTCAAGAAAATTAGCAATACCAAGGGAAATTTTCATGCAAATATTGACACAATAAAGGACAGAAATGGTATGGACATGGACCTAACAGAAACAGAAGATATTAAGAAGAGGTGATAAGAATACACAGAAGAACTGTACAAAAAAGATCTTCATGTCCCACATAATCACGATAGTGTGATCACTCACCTAGAGCCTGACATCCTGGAATGTGAAGTCAAGTGGGCCTTAGAAAGCATCACTACGAAGAAAGCTAGTGGAGGTGATGGAATTCCAGTTTATCTATTCCAAATCCTAAACGATTACGCTATGAAAGT
>NW_011482280.1:13721-15869 GCF_000754665.1 Bison bison bison
AGGGGAGCCTGGTGGGCTGCTGTCTATGGGGTCACATAGAGTCGGACACGACTGAAGTGACTTAGCAGCATAGCCTACAGCCTATAAGACATCTCCTAAAACGATGTCCAGTATGGAGCTGCAAGGGTTGTGAATGCCAGAAAATAAAAATTCAGAATGGAATATTATCTTGAAATGAATCAGAACATAGCATGTTAGAGATAAAGCTATGAATGAGATTTCTCATGAAACCTGTTTAGTTTAAGAGAAGGCTAAATTCTAGGGCAGATTCTTAGAAAATACACAATAATAAAAAAAAAAAAATAGGTTAGAAAGGGAATTCTCAAAAAAAAAAAAAAAACTGGGAAGCAATATCAAAAAACTGCGACAAACCAGATTAAAAACAAAACAAAAATATTCAACAGTATAAGATAGACCTAAGAATTTTAGTAGTATAATAGTAAAGAAACACCCACTGTATTTAGTCAAAATAAAGAGGTCAATAATCTTCATGAGAAGATTATTGGAAATTATCCACATTAGAGAAGGACTGATGCTGAGGCTGAAGTTGATATACTTTGGCCACCTGATGCAAAAAACCAACTCATTAGAAAAGACCCTGATGGTGGGAAAGATTGAAAGCAGGAGGAGAAGGGGACAACAGAGGACAAGATGGTTGGATGGCATTACCAACTCAATGGAATGAGTTTGAGCAAACTCAGGGAGATGGTGAAGGATAGGGAAGCCTAATATGCTGCAGTTCCTGGGGTCGCAAAGAGTCGGACAAACCTAGTGACTGAGCAACAACAACAGAAGGTTGAGGCAGCCAAGATTTATGGACACAGATTGAAGTGTAAATCATTTAGAAAATTGTCTATGAGTTTTGGAAAGAGATAAGGCAGTAATGGGGGCCATGTGGTCAAGTGAAATTTTCCTTTTAGCAGGAAAGATTTGTTTGTATAAATGATAAATAATAGTGAATACAATTTAAAAATAACTAAAAAGGGGAAAACAATTAATCATGGTCAGAGAAGGAAGAGGTGTATCAAGTTTAAAGGGAAGGTCAGGTGTAGGGACTACAAAAGTTATCTATTCTATTTTAATATGAAGCAATAAGGAAAGGATACATTCAGACTCAGAATATTTAGGTTTAATATCAAGGTTTTGAGCAATTTCCCATGTGATTGTGTCTATGAGCTGTGTAGAGGAGATGAAATCTTTTCAAAATGACGGGAACTTGGTATGAATAGAATTGAGATGACTGGAAAAGTCTGAAATAGACATTATGTAAAAAAGGGTGTTGATGTAGGAAAACAGAGAAATGATTGCTTTGAGACAGATGTCAAGGTATGAGACACTGTTATTTTCTGATAATGCTTTGCAACCTGACTGCAAATACAGAGATGGCAGAAGATATGAGCTAATTCTTGATGGGGTTGTAGCAGTATGTTGTAACTAAAATGCATTATTAAACACACTTTTTCGATACACATATTAGAAGGCACTTAATGTGTTTACTGTTCTCAGACCAGTTTCATGAGATATGGCCAAATTTATGCTTTTTGAAATAAAAGCCCTAACCGAACTATAAGAGTAGAGTACATTTTTCTATTGTGTGGAGAAAACTTTTTCTAAACAGGCTAATGTGACTATCTGTGCCAATTATATTTTCTTAACCTCTGAAAATCTAAACCCATGATGTGCCATGAAGATGATTCTTTTGTTTACAGTACTATCAGAACAAAGTTCACTGAAGAATCTGTTCATATCAGTTCAATCACTAAGTTGTGTCTGACTCTCTGCAATCCCATGGACTACAGCACTCCAGGCCTCCCTATCCATCACCAACTCCTGGAGATTACTCAAACTCATGTCCATTGAGTCAGTGATGCCATCCAACCATCTAATCCTCTGTTGTCCCCTTCTCCTCCCACCTTCAATCTTTCCCAGCATCAGGCTCTTCTCAAATGAGTCAGTTTGTCACATCACATGGCCAAAGTATTGGAGTTTCAACTTCAACATCCAAAGAATATTCCTCCAAAGAATATTCAGGACTGATCTCCTTTAGGATGGACTGGTTGGAGCTCCTTGCAGTCCAAGGGCCTCTCAAGAGTCTGCTCCAACACCACAGTTCAAAAGCATCAACTCTTCAGTGCTGAACTTAAATTT
>NW_011482280.1:19247-20174 GCF_000754665.1 Bison bison bison
TGAGATTTCCATTTGCTTTATACCTAGGTTTTTATTATAAAATCCCATTACTAGACTGCATAAGCCTCTGTTTTTTAAAAACTAAAACAACAAAGCACACAAATTTCTTTCTCCACAAATTGAGATTTCCATTTGCTTTATACCTAGGTTTTTATTATAAAATCCCATTACTAGACTGCATAAGCCTCTGTTTTTTAAAAACTAAAACAACAAAGCACACAAATTTCTTTCTCCACAAATTGAATCTAAAAGCCATCAGAGTATTTTCCATGTCCATGAGGGGTGGGCCTGGGGCACAGATTATAAAGAACAATGCTCCTAATATTACAAGAAAAGTCAGACAAACTGTAAGTTCATTATGTTTCCTGTTCATATTCTAATATTGAGGTCCCAGGGCAACTGCCCAAAGGCCAATGAAAGATAATTGCCTGCAGGGAATACTAGACATGAGCCTTGAATTTGTTGGGGAAAATAATTAAAAACAAAATCATCCTCAAACTCAGAAACCTTTCCACAAAGGTAGAAAGGAAGAAGACAATTTTATTATTGACAGAGGATTATGCCAGAATGTGATGTGCCTAACAGGCAATCCACTAAGAGGCTGCAAAATAGAAAGGAAACTCACTATTTTATAAAGTCAAGTAGATACAACCCATTATACAGATGTATTCAAAATAATTAGTAGCTCTAGAATTGGAAGAGGGCTTGGAAGTCAGGCTGGAACTATTTTAAAACCAAAATCAAGATGTCTCAGGATGATTCTCTTCAAACTATGAGAATATGTTTGTGTTTTATTTCATTAAACATAAAGACACTTTAATTTTTCCAGTGGTCATGTATGGATGTGAGAGTTGGACTGTGAAGAAAGCTGAGTGCTGAAGAATTGATGCTTTTGAACTGTGGTGTTGGAGAAGACTCTTGAGAGTC
>NW_011482281.1:0-428 GCF_000754665.1 Bison bison bison
AAATCTCCCCACCCTCTCCCTCTCCCACAGAGTCCATAAGACTGATCTATACATCAGTGTCTCTTTTGCTGTCTCGTACACAGGGTTATTGTTACCATCTTTCTAAATTCCATATATATGTGATAGTATACTGTATTGGTGTTTTTCTTTCTGCCTTACTTCACTCTGTATAATAGGTTCCAGTTTCATCCATTTCATTAAAACTGATTCAAATGTATTCTTTTTAATGGCTAAGTAATACTCCATTGTGTTTATATACCACAGCTTTCTTATCCGTTCATCTGCTGATGGGCATCTAGGTTGCTTCCATGTCCTGGCTATTATAAACAGTGCTGCGATGAACATTGGGGTACACGTGTCTCTTTCCCTTCTGGTTTCCTCAGTGTGTATGCCCAGCAGTGGGATTGCTGGATCATAAGGCAGTTCTA
>NW_011482281.1:4309-4814 GCF_000754665.1 Bison bison bison
GAGGTGGCCAAAGTACTGGAGTTTCAGCTTTAGCATCATTCCTTCCAAAGACATCCCAGGGCTGATCTCCTTCAGAATGGACTAGTTGGACCTCCTTGCAGTCCAAGGGACTCTCAAGAGTCTTCTCCAACACCGCCGTTCAAAAGCATCAATTCTTCGGCGCTAAGCTTTCTTCACAGTCCAACTCTCACATCCATACATGACCAATGGCAAAACCATAGCCTTGACTAGACAGATCTTTGCTGGCAAAGTAATGTCTCTGCATTTGAATATGCTATCTACGTTGGTCATAACTTTCCTTCCAAGGAGTAAGCGTCTTTTAATTTCATGGCTGCATTCACCATCTGCAGTGATTTTGAAGCCCCCCAAAATAAAGTCTGACACTGTTTCCACTGCTTCCCCATTTATTTCCCATGAAGGGATGGGACCGGATGCCATGGTCTTCGTTTTCTGAATGTTGAGCTTTAAGCCAACTTTTTCACTCTCCTCTTTCACTTTCATCAAG
>NW_011482281.1:4914-5924 GCF_000754665.1 Bison bison bison
TGAGTTGCTGATGCCATCCAACCATCTCATCATCTGTCGTCCCCTTCTCCTCCCGCCTTCAATCTTTCCCAGGATCAGGGTCTTTTCAAATGAGTCAGCTCTGCACATCAGGTGGCCAACATGAGCTTCAACATCAGTCCTTCCAATGAACACACAGGACTGGTCTCCTTTAGGATGGACTGGTTGGATCTCCTTGCAGTCCAAGGGACTCTCAAGAGTCTTCTCCAACACCACAGTTCAAAAGCATCAATTCTTCGGCACTCAGCTTTCTTCACAGTCCAACTCTCACATCCATACATGACCACTGGAAAAACCATAGCCTTGACTAGACAGACCTTTGTTGGCAAAGTAATGTCTCTGCTTTTCAATATGCTGTCTAGGATGGTCATAACTTTCCTTCCAAGGAGTAAGTGTCTTTTAATTTCATGGCTGCAATCACCAGGAGGAGAAGGGGATGACAGAGGATGAGATGGTTGGATGGCATCACCAACTCGATGGACATGGCTTTGGGCGAACTCAGGGAGTTGGTGATGGACAGGGAGGCCTGGTGTGCTGCGGTTCATAGGGTCGCAAAGAGTCAGACATGACTGAGAGAGTGAACTGAACTGAACTGAACTGATGTTATAGTAGTTGGTACACATGTGATGAACAATCAATTTCTTATAATTCACATGCTGAACTGATAACAAATCAGATCAGATTAGATCAGATCAGTCGCTCAGTCATGTCCTACTCTTTGCGACCCCATGAATCACAGCACACCAGCCCTCGCTGTCCATCACCAACTCCCAGAGCTCACTAAGACTCACATCCATCAATTCAGTGATGCCATCCAGCCATCTCATCCTCTATCGTCCCCTTCTCCTCTTGGCCCCAATCCCTCCCAGCATCAGAGTCTTTTCCAATGAGTCAACTCTTCGCATGAGGTGGCCAAAGTACTGGAGTTTCAGCTTTAGCATCATTCCTTCCAAAGACATCCCAGGGCTGATCTCCTTCAGAATGGACTAGTT
>NW_011482281.1:9080-10476 GCF_000754665.1 Bison bison bison
ACGCTCAGGAAATTGGTACTTTTCAGTTACAGACATACCCTAGGGATGTTCTGTTAAAGGACTTCTGTCAGGTACAGGCCTAACACAAAACAGACCTAAGAGGTTAGAGCAACTTGTTCAGATTTCCAAGTGCCATCTGAAGACGGGTATAGTGTTAGTGTTAGTCGCTCAGTCGTGCCCAACTCTTTGCGACCCCATGGACTGCAGCCCACCAGGCTCCTCTGTCCGTGAGATTTTCCAGGCAAGGATTCTGGAATGGGTTGCCATTTCCTTTTCCAAGGAAATGGGTTGGGATCTTCCCCATGGATTGAACCCGGGTCTCCTGCACTGCAAGGGGATTTTTACCGACTGAGCTACAAGGGAAGCCCCGAAGACTGGTATATGTCTCAAAAATAAAGCTGGGGATGAGAACATGTTTGGGAGACTAGGTTATACACATCCCATTCCTCTCTCTGTCCACGAGAGGGTGCAGCTTCCTGACACCAACACATTTCCTGTGTGAAATGCAGGCTTCGATTTGTCACTTCACTGTGATTTCAACCTTTCTTCCTCTTAAAAGTCAAGAACTTTATTCAGGTGACACTCCAGAGATGACCTCTTCTCCAGGCTTAGTGACTGTGATACTGTTAATGCTGGGTAAGTAAAATGCCTCTTAAAACATGGATTCTTCCTTCTATTATGTCAGCAAAATCTTTAACCATAATTTTATCCTAGAAAAATATGCCCAAGGTGACACAGAATTTTTTTTTTTATAATTTGCCCAGGACAAACCCATGGAAACTCAGTGACCCAGATGGATGGCCAAGTGAGTCGTTCAGAAGGGAATTCTGTGACTATAAACTGCACTTATTCAACCTCTGGGTACCCTAATCTTTTCTGGTATGTCCAATATCCTGGAGAAGGTCCACAGCTCCTCCTGAAAGCCATGAAGGCCAACGACAAGGGAACCAACAAAGGTTTTGAAGCCACATATAATACAGAAACTACCTCCTTCCACTTGGAGAAAGCCTCAGTCCAAGAGTCAGACTCAGCTGTGTACTACTGTGCCCTGAGTGACACAGTGATGGAAACAGCAGGGGGAGCTGAGCACAAACTCTGAGCAGCAATGGGCCCTGGCTGCTGTGTGTCTCTGATGTCCTCTGGTCCCAGCAGAGTTTATGGTGGTTTGTCACTCAGTCTCTGGTTGATATAAAAATCATACCAATGTCTAGAACATAAGAACAAGAAGTAAACATTTCCCTTGTGTAAGTACTCAGTCAATTCAGTTATGTCCGGCTCTTTGGGACCCCATGGACTGTAGCCTTCCAGGCTCCTCTGTCCATGGAACTTTTCAGGCAAGAATACTGGAGTGGGTTGCCATGCCCTCCTCCAGGGGATCTTCCTGACCCAGAGATCT
>NW_011482281.1:14301-14939 GCF_000754665.1 Bison bison bison
AAACTCTAGAGCTAAATAATCTAACAACCTTTCTCTGACTTCTACTTTCTCCATAGGTGTCAGCCTTGGAAACAAGGTGGAGCAGAGTCCTACCCTGAGTGTCCAGGAGGGAAACAGCACTTTTATCACCTGTACTTATACAGATGGTAACTCAAACTACTTCCCTTGGTATAAGCAAGAACCTGGTAAAGGTCCGCAGCTCCTTATAGGTATTCATTCAAATAAGGCCAAAGAGGAAGACCAGAGACTGACTGTTTTATTGAATAAGACAGCCAAACGTCTCTCCCTGCACATCGCAAACACTGAAGCTGGAGACTCAGCTGTCTATTTCTGTGCAGCAAGTACACAGTGCTTCCCAGGCATCTTCTGTCTGTACTCAAACCTGTGACTGGGGCAGCCCCCTTCCTTTGGTGCAACCTTCAAATATGACAAATGTTATATTGTTTGTCTGCAGGTGGAAACTGATGTGCTAGTCATAAAAAACATGTGAAAGAAAGTGATAGTCACTCAGTCGTGTCCAACTCTTTGTTACACTATGGACTATACAGTCCATGGAATTCTCCAGGCCAGAATACTGGAATGGGTAGCCTTTCCCTTCTCCAGGGGATCTTCCCAATGCAGGGATCAAACCCAGGTCT
>NW_011482282.1:0-1251 GCF_000754665.1 Bison bison bison
GACAGAAAATATTTCACATATTACTTTACTATTTGCCTCCTTCTGAATGCACAGGGAACAGTACAATATACAGTATAGTATATATCAGGTATCTAGTTCCTTTCCAAGAGTTACTGAACCAAGAACACAGGGGTATAAATAGACATCTGGATATTTCAAAGTTTGAAATTAGCTTTATAAACACTCAAGCTCTGGAAAAACTCCTTGTGTATCACACAGTGGGCAGGTCATCAGAAGGAAAGACAAGTTTAACCTCCTGATGCCAATCATGAAGCCTTACATGTCTGAGTGAACAAGGTTTTCAGCTCAGTCAAGAAAAACAGGGCTCCCAAGACACAGTGAGGGAAAGTGCAGAGATACCCCAAAGTAGATCCCTACTTCAGAGGGAAGTGATCCTCACCCACAGACAGCAGGTTCCTGAGGGTCTCCACCATCACGTCCTTGTACAAGGTCCTCTGGGCAGGGTCCAGACAGTCCCACTCCTCGGGAGTGAAATCTATGAACACATCCTTGAAGGTCAACTGTGCCTGAAATGAAAACACATGTCACCAACGGGCCCTGAGGAGGGTTATTATTTTCACAGAAAAGGAGAAGAGGTGAGACAAGTGAGGTCAATTCAGCTGAAGTAATATTCTGATAGATCTCTCTAATTTAGTTTCCTGTTTTTTCTAAGATGATGATATCCTCCAATCAACATGAATTCATCATGAGTGTGGACAAGACATGAAAAATATACAGATTACAATCAACAGTGGGTCGTTGATGCAGAAGTGTTACGTTCAACACACTGAGTGACATTCACTATCTAGATGAGTTACAGCAAGACTGCTGTCTTCAGAGAGGACAAAGTCCACAGTGGCTTTAAAAGAACACAGACTGTGATAAGGATGTCATCATCACACTCACGAGAGGTGTCTCAACACTTCATACAAACTAAGCATTAGTCTAAAGACTTTACCCATATGAACTTGTCATCAACATAACAGCAACAGTAGAGAAAATCTGTGTCCATCTTACTGGGGAGAAAACTCTGTCACTCTAATAAATAGCTCTGATCAAACAGTTAAGAAATGAGGCAATAGCACCTGAGCTCAGGTGGTTGGGAGAGACAACTGAACCTAAGGAATCAAAGAGTTAAGTAACAGTATAAAAGACCATCCCCAGAGAGTCCCCTGAGAATACCTGAAACAAGTTCAAGGGAACTGAAGGGCAATGGAACAGCATGAATAGTCACTGTACAAGTCACCCCCT
>NW_011482282.1:1351-7679 GCF_000754665.1 Bison bison bison
ACTCCACATCCATACATGACCATTGGAAAAACCATAGCCTTGACTAGATGGACCTTTGTTGGCAAAGTAATGTCTCTGCTTTTCAATATGCTATCTAGGTTGGCCATAACTTTCCTTCCAAGGAGTAAGCGTCTTTTAATTTCACGGCTGCAGTCACCCTGAGGAGTAAATTCTGTCACTCTAACTAATTGCTCAGATCAAACTGTTAAGAAATAAGCCAACAGTACCTGAGCTCAGGTGGTTGGGAGTGACAACTGAACCTAGAGAATCAACCAGTTAACTACCAGAGAAGGAAAGAGCATCCACAGAGAGTTTCCTGAAAATACCTGAAACAAGTTCAAGGAAGCTGAAATACAATAGAACAGCATAAATGGTCACGATACAGGGTCACACCCTCTCCCATCGCGACCCACACAATGTCAGTAATCTTACTACAATTTACATCATTCATGTGATCATGCAGAAAAAACTTAACACCATGAAATACACTTAAGATAGAACTGAAACTGCTACAAAGAATACACCATTATTTATGAGAGGATGTTTTTGTAATAAAACCACGGAGTTATATATCCATGCATTCATGCATGCATGTGTAAACACACAATTGATTTAAACAAAAAGAGTTGTCTTTATTTTTTTTCTTTCATTCTATCAAAATTCATTCAGCGTCAGCTTTGTGCGTCAAACTTGAAATACAGCAGTGAACATGATGGAGCTTACAGTCTAGCAGCCAGCCAGCCAATTTCATCATCTAGCAGCCAGCCAGCCGATTTCATCCACAATTTTAACGTTACTACTGAAATAAGTGCTCTGACACAGGTCCGGTGCTAAGACAAGATTAAACAGAAAGTCTAAGCTACACTGAGAAATCAGACAAGGTCTCTGTGAGGAAGAAACACTTAGGATTGGCAAGGTGGGAAACAGAAGAGTGTTGCAAGCAGAGAGAACAGCCTGAGTGCCGGCTCTGAGGCAGGAAGATATTCACTGAACAGCAAGTCAGCCAGTATGACTGGCACACAGGGAATGTACATGGGGTGATGCCAGGCAGAGGCTAATTTATGCAAGATCTATGGATTTGGGACTTTATTCCAAAAGCTACTGGAAGTCACTGAAGAATCTGCAGGAGGAAAGCTAGACACTTAGATTTGTTTTTCAGAGCTCAATCTACTGTGTGTGGAAGTTGTTCTTTACCTGCTTACTCATGCCAGACTCTTTGCAACCCCGCTGACGGCAGCCCTCCAGCTCCTCTATCCATGGAATTCTCCAGGCAAGAATACTGGAGTGGGTTCCCATTCTCTTCTTTCATTTTACTTCTTCATTCAGTAACTGTCAACATTCTATTTCTTTTTCAAAGCTTATTTATTTTGCTTATGTTGGGTGTTCATTGCTGTGAGTGGGCTTTCTCTAGTTGCAGCTGCAGTGCCCGGGCTTCTCCTTGCAGTGGCTTCTCTTGTTTTGGACCACAGGCTCTAGACAGTGCAGGCATCCATAGTTTTGGCTCCCGGGCTCTAGGGCACAGGCTCAGTCGTTGTGGCCCATGGGCTTAGCTGCTCTGAGGCATCTTCCCGGACGTGGGATGGAACCCACGCACCCTACGTTGGCAGGCATATTCTTAGCCACTGTACCACCAGGAATTCGTCAACATTATCTTATTCTAGTTCAAAAAAAATAAAAAGTAATACAAGCAGAAAATAACACACAGAAGATTTCTTCCAATCTTTATAAATACCTGTATTTAAAAATATGTGGCCCTCCCTACGGTGTATGGTAAAGAATCCACTGGGCAATGCAAGAGATGTGGGTTTTTGCCTGGTCTGAGATCCCACATGCTGAGAGGCAACTAAGACGATGAGTCTCAGTTCCTGAGACAGAGCTGTAGAGCCCAGGAGGTGAAACTAATGAAGCCGGCGCGCTCTAGAGCCTGGGCTGCAACACAAGAGAAGCGACTGCAATGAGAAGCGTGTGCACTGCAACCAGAGAGTGGCCACCACTCGCCAGAACTAGGGAAAAGACACTGAAGCAATGAAGATACAGTACAGGAAATAAATATATTTTTAAAATAATAATGTGATTTTTATCATTAATTTTAGGTATGTACTTATTAATAAACTCCACAATTTATTATTTTATTCCATTAAGAAAATACTGAATCAAGACTAGTAAAGTTGGAGAATTCCATCATGGTCCAGTGGTTAAGATCCCTCACTTCCACTGCAGGGTTTCAGGTTCAATCCCTACTCAGCGAACTAAGACCTTGGAAGCTGCATCATGTGGTCAAAAAAGAAAGAAAAAAAAATTAGTAAGCCTGATTTCACAGTTTAAATTAGACGGTGTAACGAAACACTCCCTAGCCCTGACATCTCTTTCTGAACGTTCCATTCCATTCCCAAAAACTTAAGTTTTCAAGGAGGTGCTCATTTAGTTTTAAATGTACTATAAAAAGTCAGAACTGATTTCCCCTCATTGGCCTCTTTGGCAGATTTTACCGATACTGTACATGTTAATACCTGAGGTCCATATACAGCTTCTTTACCCTGGTTAAAAGAGAGCAGACAGCGCATCCAGATGGGCCCTAAGCAACCCCTGCTGCCCAACAGCACCGAGACCCTGTCTCCAACCCATGGGTGAGAAGCCCTGCCCAGGATGGTGCTCACGGGAGCCTCCTCACAAGGTCCACGTCACCGGGTCATGGGGAGACGGGATCTAAGTGGAGATGACAGGCCCTGAGGGAAGGCCCCAGGTGAGTGCGTGTGTACTGGAGTCAGACAGGATACTTCAGAGTCAGACACGATTAGCGAGTCCAGAGAAGGGCATTTCAGGAAGGCAGTGTGAGAATCCACTGAGAATATGACCCTACCTGAGAAAGAGCCATGCCTGACTCCTGTTCTTTCCTCTTCTGGGCTCCTTCGTCCATGAGTCTTCACAGTTCTATCATGAAAGTTGAAAACATGCTGTTTAATGCATATGGTCAACACACCCCCTTCCTGAGCCCCAACTATACACATAGGGAAGCCCTCATCATGTGGAACAGACAGTGCTTTGTGGCCACTGTCTCAGGAGGGACTCAGGACGGTCAACTCCCGCAGAGAGACCAACACAGGACTTTCCCACACTTTCCCTCGGATCACACTCCCCTCCTGGTGAGGCTTCATGTCCACAGCAGCAGGGGGACCTCTGCTGACCCCATGATCCCCTTCAGGTCACACAGTAGGCCCTGGTGCAGCCCCACTCAGAGCAGAGTGCCCTCCCCTCCCCCAGGGCCCGATCTCAGTCTCAGAAGTGAAGGCCAAGAGCCCTGGTGCTCAATGCAGGATCCAGATCGGAATCATCTGTGGCCTGTGCACATTCCTGAGGCGAGGCCCCACATGAGAACCTGAGGAGCATGTCTGTTGGGGGAGGGGTACAAAACATGCCTGGGCAAAATGCCTCATGCTCTCATGTGATGCCTGTGTTGAGCACTAGTGAAGGATTAAGTCCAGGCCACCTCCCACTTTCTTCTTTTCCAGCTTTACTGAGACTAAGGAGAAGGGTTCTATGTACATATATCATACACCATGTGATCATGTGACACGTGTACACTGTGAAATATTTATCACAATCCACGAACCAACACATCCATCATCTCCAAATTCCCATGTTCTGTGTGTGGTGAAAACACTGACAACGTACTCTCCTGACAAATTCCCAGCAGGCAGTAACAGAATAGGATAACAACGGTAAGCGTGCTGCACACACATCCCCAGGACCCACTCATTTTACAACTCAAAGTCTGTACCTTTCGACCAACATCTCCCCAGCCTCCCCACCTCCCAGCCCCAGATTACCACCATCCCACTGTCTGGTACTAGTGAGTTTCACATTTTTACATTCTACAGATAAGCGAGCACATAGAATATCAGTCTTACCCTGTCTGTCCTAATTCAGTTAGCATAATATTCTCTACATTCACCCCAGCTGTTCCAAGTGACAGAAATCTCCATCTACATGGGAATGGATAAGAAACCCTTCCTCAGAGATCAATGCAAAGAAATAGAGGAAAACAATAGAATGGGAAAGACTAGAGATCTCTTCAAGAAAATTAAAGATACCAAGGGAACATTTCATGCAAAGATGGGCACAATAATGGACAGAAATGGTATGGACCTAACAGAAGCAGAAGATATTAAGAAGAGGTGGCAAGAATACACAGAAGAACTGTACAAAAAAGATCTTCACGACCCAGATAACCACGATGGTGTGATCACTCACCCAGAGTGAGACATCCTGGAATGCAAATTCAAGTGGGCCTTAGGAAGCACCACTAAGAACAAAGCTAGTGGAGGTGATGGAATTCCAGCTGAGCTATTTCAAATCCTGAAAGATGATGCTGTGGAAGTGTTGCACTCAATACGACAGCCAATCTGGAAAACTCAGCAGTGGCCACAGGACTGGAAAAGGTCAGTTTTCATTCCAATCTCAAAGAAAGGCAATGCCAAAGAATGTTCAAACTACCACACAATTGCACTCAGCTTACATGCTAGCAAAGTAATGATAAACGTTCTCCAAGCCAGGCTTTAACAATATGTGAACTGTGAACTTCCAGATGTTCAAGTTGGATTTAGAAAAGTCAGAGGAACCAGAGATCAAATTGCCAACATCCACTGGATCATGGAAAAAGCAAGAGAGTTCCACAGAAACTTCTAATTCTGCTTTATTGAATATGCCAAACCCTTTGACTGTGTGGATCACAACAAACTGTGGAAAAATCTTAAAGAGCTGGGACTACCAGACCACCTGACCTACCTCCTGAGAAATCTGCATGCAGGTCAAGAGGCAACAGTTAGAACTGGACATGGAATAACAGACTGGTTCCAAATTGGGAAAGAAGTTCATCAAGGCTGCATACTATTACCCTGCTTACTTAACTTACACGCAGAGCACATCATGAGAAATGCTGGGCTGGATGAAGCACAAGCTGGAATCAAAATTGCCGGGAGAAATATCAATAACCTCAGATATGCATATGACACCACTCTTATGGCAAAAAGTGAAGAAGAACTAAAGAGCCTCTAGATGAAAGTGAGAGAGTGAAAAAGTTGGCTTAAAACTCAACATTCAGAAAACTAAGATCATGGCATCCGGTCCCATCACTTCATGGGAAATAAATGGGGAAACGGTGGAAACAGTGACAGACTTTATGTTGGGGGGCTCCAAGATCACTGCTTATGATGACTGCACAAATAAAATTAAAAGACGCTTGCTCCTTGGAAGAAAAGCTATGTCTATGACCAACCTAGACAGCATATTAAAAAGCAGAGACATTACTTTACCAACAAAGGTCTGTCTAGTCAAAGCTATGGTTTTTCCAGTAGTCATGTATGGATTTGAGAGTTGGAATATAAAGAAAGCTGAGTGGTGAAGAATTGATGCTTTTGAACCGTGGTTTTGGAGAAGACTCTTGAGAGTCCCTTGGACAGCAAAGAAATCCAACCAGTCAATCCTAAATGAAATCATTCCTGACTATTCATTGGAAGTATTGATGCTGAAGCTGAAACTCCAATACTTTGGCCACCTGATGAAAAGAACTGAGTCACGGGCAAAAACCCTGATGCTTGGAAAGATTGAAGGTGGGAGAAGGGGATGACACAGGGTGAGATGGTTGGATGGCATCACCGATGCGATGGACATGAGTTTGAGTAAGTTCCAGGAGTTGGTGATGGACAGGGAAGCCAGGTGTGCTGCAGTCCATGAGCTGGCAAAGAGTCAGACATGGCTGAGCAACTAAACTGAACTGAATATGTCGTTACAAATATGTGTGTATATTTGCCTGGGTTACCAATGAGGACTTCCCTGGGAGCTCAGAAGGTAAAGAATCTGCCAGCAATGCAGAAGACCCAGATATGATCCCTTGGTTGGAAAGATCCCCCAGAGAAGGGAATGGCAACCCACTCCAGTATTCTTGCCTAGAGAATTCCATGGATAGAGGAGCCTGGCAGAGTACAGTCCCTGGGGTCCCAAAGAGTGTGACATGACTGAGTGACTAACACTTACACTTACATGTTTTCAACCTGGATCCTGGGGCTCTTTAATCAATAGAAATAGTTATGAGACCAGAGGGGAATTTCAAGAAAGGCTTTATTGGGACTCTTGCTGCAGTAAGGAGGGACAGAAAAAGAAGTGTGTGCCCCTGCTCCTCCCAAAAAGCGGGGTGAGCTGATCCCTTTGGTTAAGGCTGGAAGGAAGCTGAGGTGATCTGCTCTGCCTCAGGCCCCCCGGAGGTGCTGTGAGCCGGGATCACGGGAAGTGACCTGCTTTTGCTTCTGGAGCCTCAGAAATCAAGCTTGGT
>NW_011482282.1:10370-11742 GCF_000754665.1 Bison bison bison
TCCTTCAATGGAGGGAAAAGAGGAAAGACTCCAAACAGTCAAAGGACAAGGGCATTTCTGATGAAGGTGATTAATATAGAGGCAGTAAACCTGGTTAATGTGACAGAGAATATGGGAAAGAGACGGGGAGACCTCGCTGGCCTAGACCTGAAGGAACAGAAAGAGCAAGAGCCACGGTGATTAATGACCAAAGGCAGGCATAGAAACTAAGATCTGAGACAGAGAAGGTTTTGGTGTCTATGAGCAAGGACTAAGTGAATGTGACCAGGACAGCCTGACCATGAGAATGGGGTCAGCTCCCAGGATGAGGCTGGAGACACTGGCAGCGACCTGAGGGTGACAAAGGGCTGTGGAGCCATCTGAGGAGTCAGGATGCTGCCCTGAGGACACGGGGAAGCCAGTAGAGGTGGGAGGCCTCCCTGCAGATTGACCCTTATTCATAGAAGACATCTGCTGATAATCTATCTCACTCTAAGCATATGCTCCCGCCTCCATCCTACTGTTGTCTTTTTTCATTTTGCAAAACTGGGACCCATTTCAAATTCTAGTAACAACTGGGCTCTCCTTCCAAGAAGAACTGCCACACACAGTCCCACACCCAATTTGGCCAATCATTTCAGGGGTCACTGTTGCTCAGATTCTGGACCTGAGGGAAACATCATCAGATCACCTCATTGCTCACTAGTTACCAGATCATATAAAAGAGAGGAAAATGGAGTATCAGACGAACTGCTTAAATTACGTCGTGACTCTTAATATAAAAGATCACTGACATTCTTCCTAAGTACTCATCAAAACAGTCTACTTCTCTTTACTAGTTACCAGAAAAATGCTTCGAAAATATAACATCAAGAAGAAACAGCAAATGGGCCTCAAATAAACAGGAAACAGACCTAAAGTGAATCAGCTAGTTAAAAAATTTTCCACTGAAGAATTATGGTGTCAAGTGAAAAAAAACTTTTGAGAACACAGCATACTTAGAAAACAATGACATGAATTAATTACAGAAGGGCAACAAATCTTATTTCAGAAGGGAATAATTCTTTACAAGAAAGTCAGTATTGAATGATCTAATCTATCCCAAGCTACAAAAAGAATTAAACGTAAAGAAAGGAGAAAGCAAAAAGGAAAATGATCACAAAGAACATATTTAATGTTCCTGGAAAAGGCATCATGTAGTAAGAGTCAGTCAGTTCTACACATGGATGTTATCTTTTAATACAAATAATTACAAAAGGCACAAGCCTTAAAGACAGAAGTTTTGCAGTTCTCACCTGTATAATGTAAAGAAAGTGAAAGTGAAGTCGCTCAGTCGTGTCCAACTCTTTGTGACCCCGATGGACTATAGTCTACCAGGCTCCTCTGTCCATGA
>NW_011482283.1:0-2339 GCF_000754665.1 Bison bison bison
CCTGGAGGAGGGAATGGCAACCCACTCCAGAATTCTTCTTTCATGAATCCAGTGCACAGAGGTTTTAGTCCATGGGGTCACAAAGAGTTGGACAGGGATGAATGATTTTCACTTTTATCAGTAATCTCATGGATAAGATATACCTTACAGAGTTGTTACAGTAATTAAGCTTACATTATTATGGAACATATAAATAACAATGAGTATCTTCTCTGTACTAAACTCTTTTGTTGTTTAATTGTATAAAATAAGTTCGTTTTTTATCAGAGGGAAAGTATTTAGAATGTAATCAATTCCAAATTGATAGAGTAATGGTAATTATTTTAATTTTAAATGACTGTTTAGGAGAACTCATTCACATAATGATAGCAATCTTCAATTGCTACATCGATACCATATTCAGCTATTAGTACACTATTTAAATTATAATTCAGTAACTTCACAGCCATAGGTCTTTTCACAAACCTTCAATATTGGGAAGGACAACCTAAGGTATATTTATTTTTTGTTTTGTTTTGTTTTAATGAAAGGGAGAAAGATATGTTTTAACCACCACTATTTTGTAATTTTGTTTGGTCATGACTTTGACTTGATGAAACTGAGTTCAGTATAATAAACGAAGTTGCATGTTCAAGATTTTGATCCTATATTTATTGTTACCTATTCAATAAACTGAATTCTTAAAATTTCAATTCTCTCTAGAAGATGCCACAGCTAAGTATCTTAATTTCAATACATAAGCAGATTGTTATTGGTACTCTGATTCACCTACCACAACTGAATAGCCTGTGGCCTGACCCTAGGAGGGTACAAATTTCAGAGACTTAATTATTACAAACAGTATGTCTGCTGTTTTAAGTCTCTAGTGGAGAGTAACTCTAAGTCATTTATGCAAGGAACTGATTTAAGTTTCATGACCTTGAAAAATGCTGCTACCTCCATTTAAGTTAAAGGTCTAATAGCTTTGACCATTTTGGGAGAACTGTCAGTAGTAATATGTCCTAAATTTGGCCGGTTTCATATGAGCACTGTTAAGACATTACAGGACTTCCATGGTATTCCAATGGTTAGGACTCTGAATTTTCACTACCCAGGCCCAGGGTTCAGTCCTTGGTCAGGAAACTAAGATCCTGCAAGCCTCAAGGTATGGAGAAAAAAAGAAAAGAAGAAAATCCCACCTCCCTTCCAAAATATTATTAAACCCCAGAACTAAGTTGTGCTTGTCATGGGCATCATGATTAAGAATTTTTCTATCTCATCAAAATTTTTGAGACCTGATGTGAGCAGACTTGGTGACTGGGTAATTCACTGATGTTCTGTGCTGATTTCTGAGAAGAGCTGAAAATTCTGCAGCTTAGCTGGGCCCCAGTCTTCTCCTGGATAGCGTATTCAAAAGCAGAGACATTACTTTGCCAACAAAGGTCCGTCTAGTCAAGGCTATGGTTTTTCCAGTGGTCATAGATGGATGTGAGTGTTGGACTGTGAAGAAAGCTGAGCATAGGGGGAGGAGCCAAGATGACGGAGGAGTAGGACGGGGAGAACACTTTCTCCCCCCACAAATTCATCAAAAGAGCATTTAAACGTCGAGTAAATTCCACAAAACAACTTCTGAATGCCGGCAGAGGACATCAGGCACCCAGAAAAGCAACCCAAGTCTTCGAAAGGAGGTAGGAAAAAATACTAAAAACAAAAAAAAAGAGACAAAAGAGGGAAGGACGGAGTTCCGTCCCGGGAAGGGAATCTTAAAAAGAGAGAAGTTTCCAAACACCAGGAAACCTTCTCACTGCAGAATCTGTGCCGAGCTTTGGAAGCACAGAGGGTAACATAACAGGGAGAAAAAATAAATAAACAATTAAAACTCGCAGATTGCGAGCCCTACGGTAACTCCCCCAGCGGAGAAGCAGCGCAGACGCCTGCATCCACCATTAGCAAGCCGGGGCTGGGCAGGGAGGCACGGCGTGGGCTGCATCGCTGAGAGTAAGAATCTGGCCTGAATACCCTGAGCACTATCTGAGCGAAATAATTTGGGCTAGCAAACCAGACTGTGGGATATCTACCACGTGAAAAGCCAGCCCTAACCTAAGACCGCCAGGCCCGCGCACGGAACAAAGGACTGAACAGAGAAAGCCGGCTGCAGATCTTCCCCCTCAGGTGACAGGCAGCCAGAGCCGGAAGGGGGCAATCGCAGCCCCAGAGAGACATTATCTATAAAACTGTAAGCAGGCTTCTTTGCTAACTAAAACTTCTTGGGGGTCTGGACGGTCAACATCTGCCTGAGAAGGTGCGCCGGTTTTACACCCAGATAACCGAGTGGCGGGGAGGCGATAAGTCGCAGCATT
>NW_011482283.1:5877-7310 GCF_000754665.1 Bison bison bison
CCAACAAATACTAAAGGATATTCTCTAGACAGGAAACGCAAAAACGGTGTATAAACTCGAACCCAAAACAATAAAGTAAATGGCAACGGGATCATACTTATCAGTAATTACCTTAAACGTAAATGGGTTGAATGCCCCAACCAAAAGACAAAGACTGGCTGAATGGATACAAAAACAAGACCCCTACATATGTTGTCTGCAGGAGACCCACCTCAAAACAGGGGACACATACAGACTGAAAGTGAAGGGCTGGAAAAAGATTTTCCATGCAAATAGGGACCCAAAGAAAGCAGGAGTAGCAATACTCATATCAGATAAAATAGACTTTAAAACAAAGGCTGTGAAAAGAGACAAAGAAGGTCACTACATAATGATCAAAGGATCAATCCAAGAAAAGATATAACAATTATAAATATATATGCACCCAACACGGGAGCACCACAATACGTAAGACAAATGCTAACAAGTATGAAAGGAGAAATTAACAATAACACAATAATAGAGCTCTCCCGTCCCCTCCTGCTGCTCTCCCTCTCCCCCCGCTTCCTCCCCGTGGCGAATGTGCTGCGTGGCGGCGGGTGCTTACGCTCGCGGGGTTTGGCTGTTGCAGGCAGGAGCTGGGAGGAGGCGGCATCGGCAGCGGCAGGAGCGGCAGCGGCAGCAGCAGCAGCAGCAGCTGGGAGGAGGTGGTGACGGTGGCAACGGCAGTGTCAGGGACGATGGCGCGACTGGTGGCAGTGTGCAGGGACGGGGAGGAGAAATTACCCTTCGAGAGGAGGCAGATTCCCCTCTACATAGACGACACCCTCACGATGGAGATGTAATTTCCTGACAATGTGTTAAATCTTGATGGGCATCAAAATAATGGTACACAGCTGAAGCAGTTTATTCAGCGACATAGTATGCTTAAGCAACAAGATCTCAGTATTGCCATGGTGGTGACATCACGTGAAGTCTTGAGCGCACTTTCTCAGCTTGTGCCATGTGTGGGTTGTCGTCGCAGTGTGGAACGCCTCTTTTCCCAGCTTGTGGAGTCTGGAAATCCTGCCCAATTAAAAAAAAAAAACAACACACACAATAATAGTGGGAGACTTTAATACCCCCACTTACACCTATGGATAGATCAACTAAACAGAAAATTAACAAGGAAACACAAACTTTAAACGATACAATAGACCAGTTAGACCTAATTGATATCTATAGGACATTTCATCCCAAAACAATGAATTTCACCTTTTTCTCAAGCGCACATGGAACCTTCTCCAGGATAGATCACATCCTGGGCCATAAAGCTAGCCTTGGTAAATTCAAAAAATAGAAATCATTCCAAGCATTTTTTCTGACCACAATGCAGTAAGATTAGATCTCAATTACAGGAGAAAAACTATTAAAAATTCCAACATATGGGGGCTGAACAACACACTGCTGAATAA
>NW_011482283.1:9635-9789 GCF_000754665.1 Bison bison bison
AAAAAAAAAGAAAGCTGAGCATAGAAGAATTGATGCTTTTGAACTGTGGTGTTGGAGAAGACTCTTGAGAGTCCCTTGGACTGCAAGGAGATCAAACCAGTCCATACTAAAGGAGATCAGCCCTGGGTGTACTTTGGAAGGAATGATGCTAAAG
>NW_011482283.1:10694-11243 GCF_000754665.1 Bison bison bison
GAACTGCCTCTTCCTCAACCTGGATCTTAGCAAATGAACTGGTGTCAAGGAGAAAAGACAAGTATATCTTTTCTTATTGCTTTTCTCCTCACTGCCTTCAACCCCAATGTGATGCAGCATCATGCTTAAAATCAAAGGTATGAGATCAAGCCCTGAGTCTTTGGAGTGTAAGCACTGACTCCAAGACCCTACACTACCAGGGAACTAAACCTAGGGAGTGTCAAATTGTGAGAACTCACACAAAGGAAACCACTTGAATGTAAGACCCAGTATCACACAATGACCAGTAGCACCCTCTGCAGGAAGCCTCATTCAAACAACAAACAAGACAAAAATACAAACCTAATCATCAGCAGACAGAATAACCACCTCACTCAGCCCTGACCATCAGAGGGAAAAAAAGAAAAAAAACTCAATGCAAATCTCACCTGTAGGAAGCTTAGACAAACCACTGGACCAAACTTCAGAGGGCAGAAACCAAAAGGAAGAAAGAATTCAACCTTGAAGCCTGGGAAAAGGAGACCTCAAACACAATAAGTTAAAAAAAAA
>NW_011482283.1:11343-11812 GCF_000754665.1 Bison bison bison
CAAAACTAATACAATTATGTAAAGTTTAAAAATAAAATAAAATTAGAAAAAAAAAAAAAAAAGAAAGCTGAGCATAGAAGAATTGATGCTTTTGAACTGTGGGGTTGGAGAAGACTCTTGAGAGTCCCTTGGACTGCAAGGAGATCAAACCAGTCCATACTAAAGGAGATCAGCCCTGGGTGTACTTTGGAAGGAATGATGCTAAAGCGGAAACTCCAGTACTTTGGCTACCTCATGCGAAGAGTTGTCTCATTGGAAAAGACTCTAATGCTGGGAGGGATCGGGGGCAGGAGGAAAAGGGGACGACAGAGGATGATATGGCTGAACGGCATCACCGACTTGATGGACGTGAGTGAGTGAGCTCCGGGACTTGGTGATGGACAGGGAGGCCTGGCCTGCTGTGATTCACGGGGTCGCAAAGGGTTGGATACGACTGAGAGACTGAATTGAACTGAACTGAAGTCTTCTC
>NW_011482284.1:0-1111 GCF_000754665.1 Bison bison bison
CATACGCCACGGTGGAGGAGGCGGATGCGGCCATGAATGCAAGGCCACACAAGGTGGACGGAAGAGTTGTGGAACCAAAGAGGGCCGTCTCAGGAGAAGATTCTCAAAGACCTGGTGCCCACTTAACTGTGAAAAAGATTTTTGTTGGTGGCATTAAAGAAGACACTGAGGAACATCACTGAGAGATTATTTTGAACAGTACAGGAAAATTGAAGTAATTGAAATCATGACTGACCGAGGCAGTGGCAAAAAGAGAGGCTTTGCTTTTGTAACCTTTGATGACCATGACTCCGTAGACAAGATTGTCATTCAGAAATACCACACTGTGAATGGCCACAACTGTGAAGTGAGAAAAGCCCTGTCTAAGCAAGAGATGGCTAGTGCTTCATCCAGCCAGAGAGGTCGAAGTGGTTCTGGAAACTTTGGTGGCGGTCGTGGAGGTGGTTTTGGTGGGAATGACAACTTTGGTCGTGGAGGAAACTTCAGTGGTCGAGGTGGCTTTGGTGGCAGCTGTGGTGGTGGCAGATATGGTGGCAGTGGGGATGGATATAACGGATTTGGTAATGACGGAAGCAATTGTGGAGGTGGCGGAAGCTACAATGGTTTTGGCAATTACAACAATCAATCTTCAAATTTTGGACCCATGAAAGGAGGAAACTTTGGAGGCAGAAGTTCTGGCCCCTGTGGTGGTGGAGGCCAATACTTTGCCAAACCACGAAACCAAGGTGGCTATGGTGGCTCCAGCAGCAGCAGTAGCTATGGCAGTGGCAGAAGGTTTTAATTACTGCCAGGAAACAAAGCTTAGCAGGAGAGGAGCGCCAGAGAACGACAGGGAAGCTACAGGTTACAACAGATTTGTGAACTCAGCCAAGCACAGTGGTGGCAGGGCCTAGCTGCTACAAAGAAGACATGTTTTAGACAATACTTGTGTGTATGGGCAAAAAACTCGAGGACTGTACTTGTGACTAATTGTATAACAGGTTATTTTAGTTTCTGTTCTATGGAAAGTGTAAAGCATTCCAACAAAGGGTTTTAATGTAGATTTTTTTTTTTTGCTACCCATGCTGTTGATTGCTAAATGTAATAGTCTGTATCATGATGCTGAATAAAT
>NW_011482284.1:1880-3937 GCF_000754665.1 Bison bison bison
TTTAAGCCAACTTTTTCACTCTCCACTTTCACTTTCATCAAGAGGCTTTTTAGTTCCTCTTCACTTTCTGCCGTAAGGGTGGTGTCATCTGTATATCTGAGGTTATTGATATTTCTCCCGGCAATCTTGATTCCAGCTTGTGCCTCTTCCAGCCCAGCGTTTCTCATGATGTACTCTGTATATAAGTTAAATAAGCAGGGTGATAATATCCAGCCTTGACGTACTCCTTTTCCTACTTGGACCAGTCTGTTGTTCCATGATAGCCCATGGGAATTTGCTCTATGGCTCAGAAAACTCAAACAGGGGCTCTGTACCAACCTAGAGAGGTGGGATGGGGAGGGAGGTTCGAAAGGCAGGGAGTATATGTATACCTATGGCTGATTCATACTGAGGTTTGACAGAAAACAACATAATTCTTTAAAGCAATTATCCTTCAATTAAAAAAGTAAATTAATTTAAAAATATTTGATCTAGACTCAGAAAAAAACAAAAACTCAACATTCAGAAAACTAAGATCATGGCATCCGGTCTCATCACTTCATGGCAAATAGATGGGGAAACAATGGAAAAAGTGAGAGACTTTATTTTCTTGGGCTCCAAAATCACTGCAGATGGTGACTGCACCCATGAAATTAAAAGACGCTTGCTCCTTGGAAGAAAAGCCATGACCAACCTAGACAGCATATTAAAAAGCAGAGACATTACTTTGCCGACAAAGGTCGTTGTAGTCAAAGCTATGGTAGTCATGTATGGATGTGAGAGTTAGACTATTAAGAAAGCTGAGCACTGAAGAATTGATGCTTTTAAAGTGTGGTGTTGGAGAAGACTCTTGAGAGTCCCTTGGACTGCAAGGAGATCAAACCAGTCAATATTCATTAGAAGAACTGATGCAGAAGCTGGAACTGCAATACTTTGGCCACTTGAAGCAAAGAACTGACTCATTGGAAAAGACCCTGATGGTGGGAAAGATTGAAAGGAAAAGGAGAAGAGGGCAGCAGAGGATGAGATGGTTGTTTGCCATCATCGACTCTATGGACATGAATCTGAGCAAACTCTGGGAGATAGTGAAGGACAGGGGAGCCTGGCGTGCTGCAGTCCATGGGGTCGCAAAGAGTCAGACACGACTTAGCGGCTGAACAACTATAGTGCGTGTACTTTATTGTCTCCTTGACGTGTGAACACAAATTTTGCTTCAGTCTCTGCCCTGCAAGAGTGCCTGCTGGCGCAGCAGGCATTCAGTTAACGTGTGTTGAATTTATAACTGTTTCCCAGGTTTCCCCTCAACACCCCTTGGGCTGAAGATCTTGGGAGGACTTCCCGGGCCGCTCCCCAAGTCACCATAGGACGTTCTGGAAGACAGAAGGTCCTGTATCTGTGCTGTGCATCTAGCCCTTGACACATGGACAGCGCGACCAAGGAACTGGCCCGGCGGCTGGTGGCTACCGTGCTGAATATTGCCGCCCCTGCCTCAGGATAGCACCCCCGTTGCGACTGCTTCCTAGTCCGGGCCCTGCCTCAGGGCGGGCGGCAAGGCCGCACACGAGGTCGGGGCTCAGTAGGAGCTTGTGGGGGCGAGAACGTGTGGGCTCAGGAGAGAAACGGAGCTCTCGGGTGAAGGGAGGGAGGGAGGAGGTCACCCCGGGAAGACGCACTCAGCGGCAGAATCAACGCCCGCAGGCGCGAACCAGCTACTGTCCTTCCGAGCCACGTGCGGCTCAACCCAGAGAAAACCGCCCAGCCCATCAGAAGCCCCGCCCACTCGGACACGCCCCGCCCCCGCGCCTGCGCAGGCGCAGATGCGGCCGCTCGTCCTGCGCCTCTTCCGGCTAGCAGATTGGCGGCAGATTCGTTACGGGCAACCTGCGGGAACCCGCGCCCCGAGCTCAGATATTTAGTGCCATCTCTTTAGGCCCCGAGAGTCCTTGCTGTGTGCCACGTGAGCTGGGCCTCGAACTGAGCGCTGAGCGGGCCTCGAGGGCCGTGGCGAATCGGCGAACGGTGGGCATTGGCGGAGCGAGCGGGGCCGCGGCACACCACTGCAACTCGGTGGGCCCGAG
>NW_011482284.1:4089-8751 GCF_000754665.1 Bison bison bison
GCTGCGCCACTAGGTGGGCTCAGGGCGCGCGCCGGGGCGCGGGCGCCGAGCCGGGCGATCGCTGGCGGCTCTGCACGCCGCGAGCGGGAGCCCGCGTGGGCCGGGCCGAGCAGGGAGGCCCAGGCTCGGGGGGACACTCCTTGGGTCCCGATCTAGTGTCTGGGTGCACTGGTGTCAGACAGGTGCCGACTTCATGGCGCTCGTGCTGCAGGGGCGCCCGACCCTACCGTCACTACCAGTAGTGCTACTGATGGCTTCTGGGCAGGGAGGGGGCTTGGCAGGGTGAACCCCAGGTGGGCCTCCCGGCCTCAGCACCGTTGACCTCTGGGTGTGGATTCTTCCCTGTTGTGGGCTATCCTGCGCCCCACATGTGGGATGTTTACCAGCGTCCCTGGCTTCCACCACGCACTAGGGGCAAAAAAGTAGCAGCCCCCAGTTGTGACATATAAAGGAGTCCCCAGACACGGGTTCCCGGGGCGTGGGTACCCTACTTCAGAGCCTCAGACCAAGAAATGGCTCTTGGTGGAGAAAGCCACAGCTGCTGAAGGGAGGGGAGGATACTGCTGGGTGCCAGCAGGGGGGCCTGAGGGTGGGCTTCCTGAGAGTGTGTGAAAAACGCTTCCTTATCCGAGACTGAGTCCCACGTGGACGATGATGGCCCCTGGGACTTCTCACACACCTTTCCTGTGAACCCCAGGATGGATCCTGTGGCCTCTGCTGTCCGCCTGGCAGTCCAGGAGGCTGTTCACATCCTTTCTTCATCTGAGGATGGGGGCCACATCATCTCCACGCTGCAGTCCCTGAGGCGGTACCTTGGTGAAACAGAGACCCAAGCCCCCCCTGAGGAGCAGGAGGAGTTTAGCAGGACCCACTTTTCCACCATTCTCAGATGTCTGGTCGGCAAGCTGAGCCCCGACTGGCTGGACCTGCTGCCTGATGGCCAGTTGGAGGAGCTGTGGGCCAGCTTCTTCCTGGAGGGCCCAGCTGACCAAGCCTTCCTGGTGCTGATGGAGTCCATTGAGGGTGCTGCCAGGTGAGTGAGGCTGGGTCTGATTATGGGGTCACTTGTAACATCTGGAGGATTTCGAGCCAGTGGGTTCTCCAAATTACATGAGAATTCAGCATCCTGAGAAGTGAGAAAGTAAAAGCAGTGCATGTCAGAACACTGAACTAAAAGAGGGTTTCGTTAATCTCTGCAATGGACAGGCCCTCTGTCCTGCCATGTGGGTGAAGGGACTGCAGGAGTGGGTGCACCCGGGTGGCCAGGCGGGCCTGCGGGGTGGCTCCGGGCTTAAGTGGTCTAAGCAGGCAGTGGGGTGTGGCCATCCTTGGGTGGGGGGAGCCCTTTCCTTCACTCTGTGGCTCCCAACTCGGCGTGAGGCACCCCAGCAAGACCCCTCCCTGGGCATCAAGCACCCTGCGGGGATGCCGGTTACCCTGACTCCTTGCGGCGGGATGGGAGGGGGCGTGTCCAGGGATCCCAAAGTGTGGAGAGTGCTCAGGAAGCGAGGCTGCTCACACCTGCTCTTGGTTCAGCCCCAGCTTCCGTCTGATGAAGATGGCGCGGTTGCTGGCCAGGTTCCTGAGTGCAGGCAGGATGGCCGCTGTGATGGAGGGGCAGTGTGGGCAGCAGGCAGGGCCGGCCTCCCGCCTGCTCCAGGAGACCCTTCTCACCCGGGTGGTGGGCCTGCCCGATCACCTGGGCAACCGTCTGCAGCGGGAGACGCTGGCTGCCTTCTTCCCTCAGAACTACTTCCCTCTGCTGGGCGAGGAGGTCCTGCGGGTGCTGCAGGCAGTGGTGGACTCTCTCCGAGGTGAGGGCCCCTCTTCTGACAGCCTCCCCAGCCCGGCGTCCACTCCATCATGCCCGCCCTCTCCGGCTTCCAGGGACTCTTCCACCTCTGGGCAGTGCCATGGGCAGGTCGGATGTTATGGTCCGTCTGGGGCCTCAGCAACCCACCTGTGAAGTTTCAGCCTGGCTCGGCTTGCCTTGGAGATGGAACTGGCCCTGAAGTCCTTGCTTGTGTGTCCGGCCCCCCCACTCAGAATAAGGGAACGTCTGAGGTCTGGAAACTAAAGAGCTGTGGTGTGAAGAGGGTCCATCTGAGGTGGCTGCCGGCCGAGGTGCCTGTGTCCCTGTCGTTGCGGGTAGAGGACCTCGGTTCTCTGGCGAGTGGGGGCAGTGCTGGGGGCCAACTCTGAGGGAGCGTCCTGTGCCCAGGGCAATGAGGGCAGTGTCCCTCCCACCCTCTCTGGAGCAGCAGGAGCCTGGCTTCCCCACCAGTGTGGTCCTGTGGTCTGGGAGCCAGTAGAAGCTGGGGTTGTAGCAGCCTGAGTTGGGGTGGGCATTGGCCCTCCCCACAGTGAGGCCCTCCTTCCCTGTGGCCTGGCCCCTGCGCTGCCCCAGGCCTGGACCGAGACCCTCACCTACCCCTCCCATCTTGTCTGAACTGAGCAGCTGAGTGATGCTATTACCTTAAGCCTCGCTCAGGACCTCCCAGCAGCTCACCCCGCCCCTTCCCAGCTCCGCCCCACCCACCTCACCCTATGCCCCGCCCCACTCCCAGCTCCGCCCCCGCCCCCTCAGCTCCGCCACGCCCCCTCACAGCTCTGGAGCGGCTCTGGCCTCGGGTGCTGCTTTTCTGGGCCACTTCCAGATCACCATCTCACCCTGTTTAGTATCACAGCCACCAGCTTGACCTCAAAAGTGCTTAGAGTGGCCCCTGTCCTGCTGTCTGACTTTCCCTCTGGCGTGAGCTGCGATCCCGGACTTGTGTCCACAGCTGACCTGGTGTTCAAAGCAGCAGCCCCTGGTCCTCACGGGTCTGTTGAGAGGAATGGACCTGAGTGTTGGGTCCTTGGGGCTGATGCGTCTGGAACACGTCTCGTTCCCGCCCCCCGCGCCGTGTGGCCAGGTTGAATTCACTCCTGCCCGGATCCCGGACGCCCATCTGTAGATCGCAGATGCCGTGTTCCTGTCATGCGGGGGGCTGTCTGTTTCCTGCTTGGTCCGACCAAGCGGTTCTTACGGGGCAGCTGTGGCCTCTCCCAGCGCCCCACATGGTCCCTGCTTTGTGGGATCACCGTGACGATGAAGCAAGTGAACATGATGCTTTTTGATGTTTTCATTGGCTCTTTGAGTTGGAAACAATGCTGGTGGGGTTGGGGTTAGACTGAACATGTTGGCGTTTTTACAACACGGGGTCCCCCTGCCAGGAGTCAGGTCTGTCCCTGCAAGGCCGGGTGCACACAGGTGGTGGCCTCACTGCTTCCTTCTTCATCCCAGGTGGCTTGGACTGCTCCGTCTCCTTTCTGTCTCAGGTCCTGGGCAAAGCCTGCGTCCATGGGAGACAGAGTGAGTGTCCCTGCCGTGGGAGAGGCTTCGATGTGTCCTGGGAGGGGCGGTGCCCCCGCCTGGGCCTGGCCCTGCTGGGTGGGGCTTGGCTGGACTCCCTGTGGCCCCCGGGCTCAGGGCCCCCTTTTCTTCCCCTCAGAGGAGATCCTGGGCATGCTGGTGCCCCGGCTGACAGTGCTCACCCAGGGCAACTGCCTCTGGCAGCGGGTCTGCTGGCGCCTGGTGGAGTGTGTGCCCGACCGGGCCATGGAAGCCGTGCTGAAGGGGCTCGTGGAGGCCGCCCCAGGGTAAGAAGCGAGGCATCTTCCTACTGAAGATGCTCCTCTCCCAGGAGGGCGGGTGGCGGGGATCCAGAGGGGGCCTGGCCTTCCCGTCTCTGTGTGGTCAGTGCCATGGCACCTGGTGGGGGCCCCTCCATCTGGTGACTGGTCCTTGCTTGGAATTCGGTCCTGCAAATGCCCATCCCTCCTCACTCCTGGTGGCCAAGTCAGGCCCCCCCCGTCTGCACTTCTGTCTTCTCTGCACTGGAAGGTCCCTGTGCTCAGAAAACTTAAGTCCTACAGGAGGGTGCTGGGCACGCGGCTCCATCCCGCCTGGTGGCCATGCCCGGGGCTCTCACGAAAGCCATGGGAGAGTGCTGGTCTCTCACTTGAAGGAAACAGGGGTCTCTTAGTCTAGATCAGGGTCTGCAAACTACAGCCTTTGCGGCTCACCCTGTGCTTTTACGAATGAAGTTTTATCGGCACACAGCCATGCTCAGTTGTGGACCTACCTGCCATGGCTGCTCCCAGCTGCGGCAGCTACAGAGCCCAGTGGGCTGTGTGCCTGGCCCTGCCCAGAGAAAGCTGGCTGCCCTGCATGGATGGAGCATTTCACCTGGACCCGTTGGGGCGAGGAGCGATGTCCTCTGTGTCCAGCGCTGGGCTCCCTAGTCTCCACAGTTACTGGGAGGAGGGAGGGTCAGCACTGACTGGAGGCTGGGGTACCTCCCTGGCCTCCCAGTGGTCAGCACGGATCCGGGGAATTCAGAGTCCTGCTTTTCCCTCTCACCCTGCCACGCCTCACAGGCCGGAGGTCCTCTCGAGGCTGCTGGGGAACGTGGTGACAAAGAGCAAGAAGGCCCAGTTTGTGATGACACAGAAGCTGCTGTTCCTGCAGTACAGCTGCTCGGTGAGGGTGCCAGTGGGGCGGGAACTGTGCTTGGCTCCCTGGACCCTCATGCCCCCGGGCTCCCTGGCCGGCTGGGTGGTGTCTGTCTGCAGACGGTGATGGGAGCCCGGCTGTGTCGCAGATGCCCATGCTGCAGA
>NW_011482284.1:9186-9744 GCF_000754665.1 Bison bison bison
AGCCCGTGTGGCTCGGTGCTTCCAGAGCTGCTGGCCAGCCTGATGGAGGGAGTGAAGAGCCGCCTGGACAGCAGCCTGCTGCCCGTGCGCCGCCTGGGCATGATTGTGGCCGAGGTGGCCAGCGCCCGGCTGCACCCCGAGGGGCCTCCCCTGAAGTTCCAGGTGAGCGAGGGCCCTCCCAGAGCCGCCGTCACTCTCGCCCCAGTCGCTCTGCCCGCCCACTGGGGTCCAGGCTGCGGAGCCTCTGTGTCCCCAGGTGTCTGCACAGCTGGGAGGGGTGGAGGCACAGCCCCCATGCTGATGCGGGAGCACGAGCCCCCAGGGGACTCAGGACAGAACTCTCAGGCCCCTCCATCCGCCAAGCCCTCTGGGATGTCCTCGGAGACGGGGCCGCATTTGCCCCGTCCCTGGGGACGCCTAGACCCTCCAGCCCCCGGTGCCTCCCTCTGCGGAGGGAGACCTAGTTGCTCTTGAGGGGTGGCTGGCTGGCCGGCTATGCAGCCCTCGAGCTGTGATGGGGGCTTCAGGGGGTCCCCACGGCGCTGCCCTGCTGGACCC
>NW_011482284.1:9844-13309 GCF_000754665.1 Bison bison bison
CTCCAGCTCATTTCCGTTATAGTACGAAGAGGATGAACTGACCCGAGAGATGCTGGCCTTGGCCGTGCCCCGGCCCGCGGCTGACGGCCCTTCGGAGGCGGGGTGAGGGTCCCACTTGGAGCTCTGGGCATGGTGGGCCTGGGGGGCGGCTCCTTCCCACCTGCTACTCCTGACTTGTCCTGGCTGAGACAGAAGCTGAGATGCAGGCAGGGGCGGAGCGAGCGTTCCCCAGGAGGCCGGGTTCTGGGAGGAGTCTTGCAGGGCAGCCCTGAGGCTTCCTTTTTTGTTTCCAAAGCCCGCCTGTGGCTCCCGTCAGTGGGGAGTCTCCTGACCAAGAGACGGTGGACAGTGGCGGCCCCCAGGCTGGGTGGGAGGGCTCTGACTCTGAGCTGGACAGGTAGGGGTGGCCCCACAAGGGAGGGCGTGAGGGCTGTGGCGGGATGTGGGCCCCGCGGCACTGGCTCCCTCTGTCCCTCGAGTCCTCCTCCCATGGGGAAATCAGCCCGCAGGCTCTGAGGGGCCCAGGACCGGTGGGACCGAGTGTCTGTGTTCTTCCTCAGTGATGACGAGCTTGTCCCCTACGACATGTCAGGGGATGGGGAGCAGAGGGGCAGCAAGACACCCGCGTACGTGCGGGACTGCCTGGAAGGTGCGTCCTCTGCGTCCCGGGTCCCCCGCCCCCTGCCCAGCCTGCCCACCCACCCCACCTCACTCGGGCCGTGGGGGCCTCTCTGCAGCTCTGACCGCATCTGAAGACTGGGAGCGCTGGGAGGCGGCCCTGCGGGCCCTGGAAGGGCTAGTCCTCAAGAGCCCGGCTGCCACCCGGGAGGTGAGCAAGCGGAGCGCCCTGGCCTCCCTGAGGGCAGGGGCGGGGCGGGACCGCTTCCGGTGTGCACCTTGACCCTTGACCCCGTGGACAGGTGAGCCTGGAGCTGGCCAAGGTGCTGCTGCACCTGGAGGAGAAGACAGCCGTGGCAGGGTTTGAGAGGCTGCGCCAGAGGGCTCTGGTGGCCGTCACAGTCACAGACCCGGCACGGGTGAGTCCCCGCTCTGTATGGAGCCTGGGTCGTGCCCTCGGCGGGGGCTGTGCAGGGGCCCCCTCCGGGGTCATGGCCCTCAGCCGCCTCTCGCCCGCCCTGCCTAGGTGGCAGAGTACCTGGCCGTGCAGTTCTACGCCCTCAACTACAGCCTCCGGCAGCGCATGGACATTCTGGACGTGAGTGCCCAGGCCTTGCCCTCCCCCATCAGAGCGGCACTGGCGGGCATGGAGGTGACGGGGCAGGCGTTTGCCAGAATCTTCGTGGAGGGACCAGAGGCCTCCCCGGCCCCTTGTCCCTGGCGTGAGAAGCTGGGACCAGTGCCTGTCCGGTGCTTTCTTGACAGGGCACGGCCTCGGGGGCTGCGTCCTGTGTTAAATAACAGCTTCACTGAGTTGTGATGCACACGGCGTAAATTCAGTTTTATGATAAGCAAAATAGGGTATGTTCACCCAGTGGAGCATGACTTGGCCTTAAACAGGAAGAAAATTCTGACATGATGCTCAGTGAAGTAAGCCAGACACCAAAGGACAGACAGCAAATGACCTGACTTAGAAAACGGACGGGCGGGAGGGGCAGGGAGTCCATGTTCCCCGGGGCAGGGCTCCGTCTGTGAGGACGGGGAGGCTCTGCGGGTGCCGGGGATGGTGGCGCTTTCCCTTTGTCCACGAGACAGGGATGGTGGGACTAGGTGGGCTTTGGGAGAAGTGACCGGGGTGTGGGCTCCTCAGCAGGGAGCGCCCACCTGCCCCCCACAAAGCGAAGTGCGCCTGTGGGGTCAGACTTGCCGCGGGACTCCCGGTACCTCCACTCGGGGACCGCTGGGCCCTCCGCGGCCCCACCCCACCTTGAATTTGGAAATCGTCGTCCTTCCCCAGCAGGGCGGCGGCTGCCCCAGTCTCCTCTCCTCTAGGTCCTGGCCCTGGCCGCCCAGGAGCTGTCCCGGCCTGGGCGCCTCGGGAGGGCTGCCCAACGGGGCTCCCCGGGGCCCGGCTCCCAGCCCAGTGGGGCCGCGGTCCCGGCCTGGAAGGCGGTGGTGGAGGAGCGCGTCAGACGCAAGACCCGGCGGTTCTGCAAGGTCAGCAGGCCCCCGGCGTGGCCTCCCGGGCGGGACCTCTGCCCCGCGGGCGCGGTGCCCACTTGTGCCCCGGGAAGGGGAGGGAGGGTTTCGGTGGTGGACGAGGGCCGCAGGGCATCGGGCTGAAGGGGCTGTAAGGCTGGGAGAACAGCCCCAAGGCTCAGCAGCAGCTATCGGCCACTGGGTGCGACATGGGGCCATGTCTGGAGACATTCTCGTCCTCACCGGGGTGGGGGGTGCCCAGCCCCTCCCAAGGGTCCCCGTGGGTCCACAGGGCCTTGAGTGCGCGTGTGTTTAGCAGGGCTCCACGGGGCGGGCAGCAGCTGCTGGCCCCAACGAATTCAACGCAGTGGCTGGATACTTCTTCTTCCCCCTCCTTCAGCGTTTCGACAGGTGAGGGCGTTTTCTAGAGCCCATGGTTTGGGGAACAGGAGCCCTGGACACTCCCAGGCTGGGGGCTGAGGTGGGCTCAGCGGGGTCAGGATCTTGGCTGTGGTTGTTCGTAGCGTAAGTGACAATAGGGCGTCAGGGCATCTGTCACAGACGCTGGGCTCATGGCCGGGCTGGGCCAGAGCCTCCATGGTGTCTCAACACAGCCGCCCCCATGTGCCTCCTTGTCCTGGCTCCCTGCCCCAGGCTGGGCTTGACCAGGCGGCCCTGCAGAGTGACGGGGCATCTGTCCACTGCCTCCCCCTCACGGCTCTGGGCAGTACGTGGATGAGGAGGTGAGGAGGGCCGACAAGGCCTGGGGTCCCTCCGTGGCCCAGGAGGGCGGGGAGCCAGCCCTGAGCGCCTGGCTGGCATCATTGCTGGGTTCTGTGTTGTAGGCCTGTGGTGACCTTTGACCTTTTGGGAGATGACCAGCTGGTTCTCGGGAGACTGGCCCACACCTTAGGGGCCCTGATGTATCTGGCCGTCAACACGGCGGTGAGCACCTGACCCGCCCCCGGGGAGCCCACCCCAGCCTCCTGGCCCTGCTGGCCTTGCCTCGGGGCAGGCCTGCTGGGCCTCATGGGCCCTGCGGTGGGGGCTGCTGGCGCCTGGACCCCTGCCCACTGGCGTGCCTGTTGCAGGTGGCTGTGCCCATGGGCAAGGCTCTGCTGGAGTTCGTGTGGGCTCTTCGTTTCCACGGGGACGCGTGAGTGGCTGCAGGGCTGAGGGCAGTCGGGTGGGGGGGTCTCGGATCCTGTGGGACTTGGACAGCGGCAGGCGGGCGGGGCTGGGGTGGACAGCACTGCGCAGCGTCTCCTCCAACCCAGCCTCCGTCTTCTTGGCAGCTACGTGCGCCGGGGCCTGCTGTCCGCCGTCTCTTCCATCCTTCTCAGCGTGCCAGCCGAGTGGCTGGTGGCC
>NW_011482284.1:13409-13996 GCF_000754665.1 Bison bison bison
GACCTGCCGGACGAGCTTCTGGAGGCCCGGTCCTGGCTGGCAGGTGGGCACCGGGCCAGGGCTGAGGTGGTGAGGCTGAGGGGGTAGACACAGCTCAGGGGCCGTCAGCTCGGTGGCGGGGACATGGTGCCATCGGTCACTTCAGGGCACCCTGTGGGGAACGTTGGGGCAGTGCCTGTATCTAGGGTGGACGGGTTCGCCCTCCGTGAGGTTACCAGTGTCCTAGCCCCTGCCCCCGGGTCATACGTTCTTTTTAAAAATTCCCCTGTGGTCAGTGTGACCTCTGCCTGTGGGCACTTGAGCCACAGCCCTCAGCACGCTGTGCCCGTGTACACCCGCGAGGCTCGCGACTTAGGGGGTTCTGATGATGGCCTTTCTCTGCCCACCTGCCCCCACGAGGCCACCAGCCCCTGCAGCCAGCCTGTCGGGTCTCTGCTGGTTTTCCAGCCGTCGTCACGCAGTGGCTGAGGCGCCTCCTGGGCCGGGCTCCCAGCCAAGGTGCCCCGCGTCTGGGCCGCTTCCAGCAGGTGACGCACAGGCTGGGCCTGGCGCCCTGACACTGTGGCGTGTTCCTTTCCGTCTTCACA
>NW_011482284.1:14096-21706 GCF_000754665.1 Bison bison bison
CAGGACGCGGACGAGGACTGCCGGCTGCTGGCGGTGAAGGCGCTGCTGCTGCTGGAGAAGCTCCGTGACAGGCTCCTCCCGCTCTCCTCTCCTTAGGCCCCGACCCCTGACCCTTGAGCCCAGGAGGCACGTTGCTGGATGAGCAGGGCGCCTATTGCAGGCTGGAGTGCCTGCGGCTCGGCTCAGATGTCCACCAGGGCCTTGGGCGCTGTCCTCCACGGCCTGGCACTGGGACGTGGCCGCTGCGGCTCTGGGACTCGGGCTCCAGGATTGCTGCTGGGCAAGAGCGGGGAGCCGCGGCTCAGCCTGGCCCCCATGCAGACTGCAGACTGGGGCGTTGAGAACCCCGAAAGGAAGCATGAGAGAGGGGTAGATGGTTCTGTCTCCAGCAGAGACCCTGGTGCCCAGGCAGAGAGACGCGAAAATGGGGCCACGAAGGGGACATGGGTCCTTGAGAAAATAGGCTTTATTTGGAGGATTTCAGCAAGGAGACGCGGGGCTGAGGGTGCGAGAGGGTGAGGCAGCCCCTGACAGCCCCTCACAGTGGGAGCTGGTGACGGAAGGGGCGCAGCCTGGAGGGACAGAGCCTCCAGCTGCAGCCAGTGCCAGCTGCTGTCAGCCTGTGGTCAGGACGGGCTGTGCTGCAGGAACTGGCCAGACGTGCTGCCAGGCAACCCGTGTGGGTGCCAGGAGACACCTCTTTCTTACACCCTGTACTCAGGGGGAACGTCATGGGGAAAAACCTACTCCCTTTACTGCAAAAGGGCTAAAACAAACCTCAGCAGGAGCCAGGGACTCGGAGGGGTGGCTTAGAGACACCCCGCCACCCCCACCAGACAGGCCAGCATGTCTTCCTGCAGCTCTGCCTATGGTCTCGGGCGCTGAGCTCAACAGGGAAGTCGGGCTCCCCTCTGGCCGCGGTGGGCGGGTCCCGGGCAGGTCCCAGAGCCCAGCTGCAGCTCAGGGCCCACTTTCCACCTCCTCGGCCACCTCCTCGTCCGCCTCCTTGTGCTCCTCCATGCTGCTGTGCCGCGCGCGCTTCGGCGCCGCGCAGGTCAGAGGGAGCCCGAGGCCCTGGTGCACAGCGTCCACGGTGTGCTGGCTCACGTAGTAGGACACGTTGGCGGAGGGCAGCCGCTGCCGCATCTCCTCCAGGTACCTGTAGGCCTGGGGACACAGGGCAGCCAAGACAGTCAGTGCACAGAACGAAGGCCCAGCCACGGTCAGAGTGGGCAGCGGAGGATGGGGCTCCGGTGACCCTGTGACCTTCCCAAGTGTGGAGGCGGCCGGGGCTCTGGGGCCAGTGCTGTGACTTTCCCTGGGAGGAGTCCTGTGGGCAGCCCGACAGCAGGATCTTGTGTCTGGGGCCATGGCCCTGGAGGGTGGGCCGCCCTGGACGCTCACAGGGGGACCCTGGGAAAGGGTTCACACGCTTCACTGGGGTGGTGGGCAGCATAATTTACACACACACAGTTTGTCTTGCTCTCGTGCCACAACTACGGAGCCATAAGCCACACCGAGGGTCTGCGAGCCATGGTGCGTGCTGGTGCAGCCAAATAAATTTAAAAGGTTTCTCTTGTGTATTTTGACCAGGCGTCCAGTCTAGTGCAGTCAGTCGGCCCTGTGGTTAGTGAGTCTCGTGTGTGTGTGTGTGGTCCTTGGCTGGGGGCTGGTGTTTCCTATGGGCCTCTTCTGGTTCTGCCAAGTGGGAATCTGGGGGTGATGGGGGCCACCGAGGAGCTCGGGGGGGTGTCTGAGGCAGGATGAACATGCTTATACCCGCTCCACCTGCGCCCCCGCAGGGAGGGTCACACGCAAGCATGAGGGGCCTCACGTGGCTTGTGTGGATTCACTAAGAATCAATTCAGGAAAAAAAAAAAAGAATCAATTCAGGATGTGAACAAAGTTTCCAGGAACTCTGACTATATGAGGAAATGATGGTCACATCTAAGTATTTCTTACAGATGATACAATTCTAGAGCAGTCATCTCAGATGTAATTGAGAGAGATAAACAAAGATTGTGAGATAAGCTGGGCTATTTGGAGGGACGAGGGGTGCAGCGTATAGGTGCCCAGACTCCCCAATGATGGGGAGGCGGTGTTGGGCACCAAGGGCTGGCGCTCGTGTCTGCCGAGTGCCGGCTGTGGGCCAGTAGCCGTGCTGGGGCGCACAGTACAGAGCACAGGAGGCCCAGGCCAGGCTGGTGGGCACTGCGGTGAGAGGCCTGGCCCAGCAAGGGGGGAGGTGGTTGGGCAGCTGCAGGGGTCGTGCTGGGGAGCTGCTACGTGGATGGGAGGGTGGGAAGCAGGAAAGGACTTGAGGGGGCGGGGCGGGGGGACTTGGCGGCACACAGGGGCAAGGCAGCAGCGTCTCTGGGAGGGCTAGGGGTCTGGGCGGGGCTGTGATGACGGGGGAGGGGTGTCTGGGGGAGACCCCCTCCCCCCACCCAGCTGCAGGGAGGGTTTCTCTGCCCTCCTCCCGGAAGGAGACACGCAGGCCTGTCCTGTCTCTATTTATAGGTTTTTTAAATTTGGAGTTACTGTTTCCCTCAGGGGACCCCCCGGTGGACCAGTGGCTGAGACACTGCCCGCCAGGGGCCAGGGCTCCATCCCTGGTCAGGACATCAAAGATTCCGTGTGCTGCAACGAGCACCTGCTGCAGCCAAATAAGTAAATAAAAGAGCTTAAAAATCCCACTGGCTTCAAAGCTTGAGACCGCAAAGAATTTGGTGAAATGCTTGCAATGTGATCTGATACTGAGGATTCAGAGGTCTAAGCATCTCTGCCGTCCAGCTTGTGTTCTCCTAAAAGGGGGACACTGGTTCACTTCAGAGCTGTCTCCACAACAACAGAAGGGCTCGGAGCTGGAAGTGGAAGGGCTGAGAGGACACAGGCGAGCTGGCCAGGAAGTCTGAGCTCACAGTGCAGACCCTCAGGCTGGGGCCTTGGGCGGACGCTCAGCTTCCCTGGGAATTGGGGCCGTGCCCCACGAGGCCGGCATGGCCTGCTGGCAACACTTCTGGAACGACTGGCTGATGCTGGGCTTGTGAGCGCTTGGGAAAGGAAGGGGCCTCGGGTCACTGGCTGCGGGGGCTGGGCTGGGCAGCGCTCTGGGCTGCAGCGAAGTCTGTGCGCAGCCCTTGGGGACATGACGGGGAAATGTGGCGGGCAGAGCTCTGCTGTCTGCACGAGAGTACGGAGACCCAAAGGATGAGGACAGAGGCTTCCGCTGAGCCCGCTTTAGGTCAGCCTCCCACCAGCAAAGACAGACTGCACAGACACACTGGCCCCAGAAAACAACCGTGACAGGCGCTCTGGGGCCCACGCTTGGGTGAGTTCTGCTTGTAACCACTGCCTTGGGGAGGCCCGAGTCCCGGGCGCTAGGGAACGTGAGAGGCACACAGAAGCCACACCCTGTGGTTGAGAGAGCCAGAACCAGAACCAGAACTGCGTCCACATGGCAGCCGGTACGCGAGGAACAAGGGAGCCCTGGAGCCCAGGTCCTGGCCTCTGCTGGACCCTGACATTGCATGCAGTGTAGATGGGCTGAAAAGAATACGGCAGAAAAAAATATTTGGATGAAAAATAAATTATAGCTTTCCCAAATACAGTTTCAAAAGGATCAAACTGTTTTCAAGTAACACTCATCTCAGAAGAAAGCTCAATGATGTCTAAACACACACTCAGGGCTTCCGTGGCTCAGTGGATGAGAACGCACATGCCAGTGAATGGGTTCAATCCCTGGTCTGGGAAGACCCCACGAGCCACAGGGCAGCTAAGCCCGTGCAGCACATCTATCGAGCCTGTGCTCTAGTGCCCACGCGCCGCAACTCCTGAGGCCCGCGTGTCCTAGAGCCTGTGCTCTGCAACGAGAAGCCTGTGCACCTTAGCAGGGAGTAGCTGCTGTTCGCTGCAGCCACAGAAAGCCTGAGTGCAGTAGCGAAGACCCAGCATGACCAAAGATAAATAAATAATGTAAAAAAAAAATAGACACACACAGGGACACAGACACACACACACAGACAAAGACATCGTCACTTGACAACCTAAAACATTTACAGTGTCTGCTGCTGCTGCTGCTGCTAAGTCGTTTCAGTCGTGTCCGACTCTGTGCAACCCCAGAGACGGCAGCCCACCAGGCTCCCCCGTCCCTGGGATTCTCCAGGCAAGAACACTGGAGTGGGTTACCATTCCTTCTCCAATGCATGAAAGTGAAAGTGAAAGTGAAGTCGCTCAGTCATGTCTGACTCCTAACGACCCCATGGACTGCGGCCCACCAGGCTCCTCTGTCCATGGGATTTGCCAGGCAAGAGTACTGGAGTGGGGTGCCATTGCCTTCTCTGTTACAGTGTCTAGAATCCAATAAATAATCACCAGGCCTGCAAAGCAGCAGGAAAATATGAACCACAATAGAGAAGACTCAACCAACAGAAACACCGGGACTTAAGCCGGGAGCTGAGGACTGTGCGGTAAACACGTCTCGTACACAGGAAGGCAGAGGAGAGAGCCGCACAGTAAGGAGACCGGGAGAGCGAGGTGCGCTGCGGGGGCCGCAGGGGCGGAACCCAAAGGAGGGACGCGAGTGTCTGCGTGGCTGGTGTGCTTCGCTGCACAGCAGGCACCACGCAGCAGTGTGGAGCGACTACACTCCAAAGAGAGAGAAGACACACGCGAGACGGAGGGAGGAGAGGCGGTCCAGACCCACCGGGGGCACAAGTGCAGACGGAGCGACAGCAGGGCTGTCAACCTGGTCTCGGTCAACCTGCAGCAACAGCAAAGCAGCTGCACCAGTGCAAACAGGAAAAATTCTGAAAAAGGGATCGGCTGTGCCAGGGCCAATACACCCACACAAAACGGGTCCAGATAGGGGGTGCAAGGGGCCCCCACAGATGGAGAGGACACAGCAGCACACAGGTCCGATGGGGATTTGTCCAGGCCATGCTCACCAATAAGAGGACAGACCCCTCGAGACTGGGGGGGAAGTGTGGGCGCTCGTGGGGGAGGGGTGCCTGCAGACGGGGCGTGACCACCACCGTGAGACACACTGTGCACCCGCCTGCATCGAGGCCGTGGCGAGCCGTCCTGCACTGGGACTTTCCAGATGAGGGCCCTGTGACGTCGGCCAGCGGATTTCTCCAATGTGTAATGAACTGTGTTCACGTTTGCACAATCCAATGAACCAGTATTTTCCAAATGACCACTGTGATGTGATAAAATCACGTGTGTGTACAAGATCCAAGACAGACCAACGGGTTCTAAGCTAACAAGTACGAAAAGCAAGGCCTGGTCTCCGCCTGAGGAGTGTGGTGAGGAGACAGACCCACGGACACCCAGCGAGGTGCGGGAAGGCCCGCCCCTTCTCGCCTGCACGCTGGTGTGAGCTGGGTCTTCATCACAGGTCTCATATTTCAGTTCAAACAACCTGTTTTGCCACATAGAATGCAGAAATCAGGCATTAAAGAGACTTGCAAAAATGTACAACAAAGCTACTTTTCTCATAAAGGTCTTCGTTTTGGAAATTGCTGTTATTTTAAACGAAAATGTCATCTGTGTTACCATATTGTGGGTTTTTCATGATTAAGTAAATTAACAAATATTTCACAAATTTATTATTCTCTAATACGGTAAGTATTGGTAGACATAACCCACATAAACAAAAGCTCTTTGAGTTGTAAGTTTCCCAATGTAAAGGGGTCCCAAGATCAAAATGCTTGAGAACTGTTCTATTAAACTGAATGATCAAGAGCCTTCCAGAAAGAGTGCTCTGAGGCCAGAAGTCCACCTACACGCTCCATCTGGCACCTAAGGACCTGACATCCCTCTTACTGTACAAATTCCCTCAGGAGCTCTAGGAGCTGGGTACCCCGAGTACAAGCAGACTGAGGGGTGGGGGGCAGGAAAGGACTCTGTGCCTCTTGAATGGCTCAGGAAATACTCATTTTATGTGTAAAATATAAATCTTAAAACATAGAGTGAATAAATAAATATGACAAGATATTTTAAAACTCATCAATCTGGTAAAGGGTAATTGGGGTTCTATTATTCTTGTAACTTCCCATTTTTAAAGTATTTCAAAATAAGAAAGGTAGGAAAGGAAGGGACTTTCCTGGTGGTCCAGCGACTGACTCCACACTCCCAGTGCAGGGGGCCTGGGTTCGACCCCTGGTTAGGGAACCAAATCCAACATGCCTCAACTAGGACCCAGCACAGCCAAATAAATATTTTTTTAAAAGACTGAAAAATCAAAACCGACACGGAGCCGCAGGGAAGCCAAGCCCCACCGCACCCTGCAGGCATGGTCCCCGCCCAGGCCTCACCGTCTGCAGGTCTCCCGAGTGCACGTGGCGCTCCACCAGGAAGCCATAGACGTCCCCGACACGGACGCCGCTGTCCAGGTGCGGCTCCTCCAGGAGCAGCTGGCACTGCCGGACCGACCCCTTGGGGTCCTCCGTGTAGGTCCTGCTGGGGGCACGGACAGCCTGAGCCCCAGCCCCGCGAGGGCTGTGTGTCAAGGGTCAGGGCAGGCTTTCGGCCTGGAGGGCGCAGCTTTTGTGAAGGCAATCCCATGAGGTCCATAAACTCAGTAATTTAACAAAACGTGCTGGCCGCTCGCAGGGCCTCATTGGACTCTGGAGGGCACTGGCCTGTCCACACCTGGCCCTGCCCGGGGTGGGGGGCCTGGGTCGGAGGCCAAGGGCCTGGAGAGAGTGCGCTGACCCGGGAGGTGGTCGCGCAGGGCCCCCTGGGGAAAGGCCAGCACAGTGGTGCCAGGAGCTCGGCGGTTCCCAGTGAGTGTGGGTGAGGGGCACCAGGAGGCCCTGCAAGCCCCGCAGGCCCGCCCTCCAGTCTGTCCGGGCACCTGTCCAGGACTGTGCCCATTCCCTCCTGCCACCCCGAGGTTCCTGAACCTGCACACGGAGCCGGGAGTGCCCTCCAAGGAGCCCAGCTCTGTAAACAGCTTCAGAACAGCCTGGGGCTCCTCTTCGGAGAGCCTGCTCTCAGGTAAGGAAAGTGCTTCTATTTAGTCAGAAGCCGAGCTCAGGGCCCACACGAGGGTCTCGGAAGTGCTGCACGAGCAGCCAGTAAATAAGAACTGGGGTCCTGGACATGTCCAGGTCTGGCAACAGCGGGCCTCCACCCCAGGCCCACGCCGGAACCGGGGGCTGGAGCCCCTGCGCATCAGAGCGGGCCGCAGGCTCCCTGCAGGTACAGCCTCCCGGAGCACACCTGCCTCCCTCAGAAGTTTTGGGCTATCTCTGGAGCGACCTTCCTAGAACTGGCCCAGTTCTGCGGGAACCAGAGGGGCCCTGACACCGTGCCTGGGGCTGCAGAGTGCGCCTGCCAGTGCCGTGCCCACTGTGCAGCGAGCTCCAAGGGAGAGGGCACCCTGCGGGCGTTGTGAGCCCCACGGCCGCACCTGCGCGCCTGCATGAAGCGCTTCACCAGCGTCATCCTGCTCTGCAGCTGCGCCAGCCTGGCCTCCTGGTCCAGTGGGCTCCTGGCCTTGGCCTTGGACAGGCACTTGTAGGCCTCGGTCAGCGCCCCATGTGCCTTGTCGTAGTTCTGGTACTCGTCGACCTCCACCTGCAGGAGGCAGCATCAGGACCGGC
>NW_011482284.1:21913-22388 GCF_000754665.1 Bison bison bison
GCCATGACATAGATCTCCTTCTGCCGCGAGACGCCCGCGAAGAACACGATCTTCTCCGTGTCCCCGGACTTGAGCAGCGCCCTCATGGCCTGGACAGAGAGAGAGCCGGGCTGGGCCCCTCCAGGCACACGGACGGAGCGCCCACCCGACGCAACAGGCGCAGCTTTAGGACGAGGGAGCTCCGGGCTGCAAGGGCCTCGCGGGCGCCCCCGGAGCCCAGCCCGGGAAACTCGCCCTGCGGGACGTGAGCAGGAGCCTACCACGCTCACCTTCAGCCTGTCCCCTGCCTGCGTGTACTTCTTGGTGGCCAGGTGGTAGCTGCCCTGGCGCATGCAGCAGCTGGCGATCTGCTCCAGCAGCACCCGCCGGGCCTCCTCGGACAGCTCCTTGCAGTCCTTGGGCACCGTCATCTTCTCAGCCATCTCCTCGGTGATGGTCAGGTTCTGCTCCAGGCACAGCTGCAGTGCTTCCTGAT
>NW_011482284.1:22561-28113 GCF_000754665.1 Bison bison bison
GGGAGGGGGGCATCCCCAACCCCACCCCTTGGTTGGGGGAGCACGTGGCCAGGGTAGGGCAGGGGACCATCTCTCCCTGCAGACACTCTAGAAGAGCCAAGGAAACGCCGCTGGGAAGGAAGGTATATTCGTCATGGAAGAAGAGACCACAGATCAATTTTCTTTCTCAATTCAAGTTTTCAGAGTAGGAGGTTTAATTACTTTTTTCTTAAGAAAAATTTTCTATTTTTCACTTGAGAAAGATTCTTGGAAAGAAAGTGCAGTGTGACCTGGGCAGGGATACCCCCTGCGGAGGCTGCACAGGCAGCCTGGCAGGCGTGCTGCCCAGATGCAGATGGCAGGCCTGCTGTTGCGGGCCTTGTGCACACGCCACTCCTGTGTGTGAGTGTGCTGTCAGACACAGGGAGACAAGAAAGGGGGGCGTGTGCTGAGCTGAGGGGGACAGAGTCCTGGGGATGAGAGGCCCTGCGGACGGCCCTGAGCTGCACACCCAGGAGCCCCCCGGCGGGACTTCCGTGGTACGTGCACTGGGAAAGAGCGGTGAGTCTCTCACAGAGGGGCCTGCACCCCAGCACAGCTGCCAGGCCCTCCTGGGGAGCAGGCCCATGTCTGCAGCCGTACCTTCTTGGCGGCCAGCAGCAGCTCCACGGCCTTCTCGTACTGACCGTGCTCCAGGAAGAAGTCAGAGCAACGGGCCAGGAGGACGGGATCCGACTTTTCATCCAGGTCCTCTGCCACCAGCTGCAGGGCTGCAAGCTGCTGGGTGGCAAAGGCCAGCTCCAGGGCCTTGGAGAAGTGGCCGGCCTGCGGACAGCGGGGCTCTGAGCGTGCCATTTGGGCGCTGCCAGGCGGGGCTGGGCCAGGCGGGGCGGCCTCACCTTGTGGTACAGCATGACGGCCCGGTCCATCTGCTCGCCCCTCTCCTCGTAGTAGCGCGCGGCCTCCAGCATGTCCTCGGGGGAGCTCAGCAGGGCCAGGTTCATGAGCTGGTCGTCCAGGCCGTGCTCCTGTGGGGGCACAGACGTGGAGGGGACCGCCTGGCGGGAGGGTCTCCCCTGGAACGGGACCCTGGAGCGGAAGCAGGGGCGCCCACCTTGCACAGGCGGATGGCGTTGTTGAAGGCCTGGGCACGCGTGTAGAAGTGCACGGCCTGCCGCACGTCGTTCTGGCTCTCGTACTGCCGGGCCAGGTGGTAGGAGGCCGCCCAGTTCCCAGTCTCGCTGGCTATCTCGGCGGCCTAGAGACACCAGGGACAGTGGCCGCACGTCCAGCCCGCCCCGCTGCAGCAGGCCCCCTCCCCTGGAGCACCCAGCCCCCTCCCTCGGCACTCCCACCCCGTGTCCCCCGGCCCGACCCAACCCGGTCGGGGCACCCACCCGCTGGATGTTGCCCTGGAAGCAGTGGATGCGGACCAGGGAGAAGTAGTCCTGGGCCAGCTCGTAGTAGTGCAGTGCCGCGTCCATCTTGGCCTGGCTCTCCAGGTACTGGGCCCACCACCGCCACAGCGTCCTGCGGAGCCACACCTCTCCTCAGGCCCTTGCCCCGGCCCACAGCAGCTGGGAGATGGGATGCTGGGCGGCCGAGCCTGGGTGAGGTCCCGGGGAGGCCTGGGGTCCAGCCTGGAGGGGCTGGGACGCTCCATGCCGTCGCACAGAAGGCTCCGGCGGGAGGCCCCGCGGGCTAGCACTCACTTGTCCTTCATCTTGTTGACGTACAGCCCCAGAGCCTGCAGGTCCTCCACCAGCATCCGCGGCACCTCGAAGCGGTGTGTGTCCGACTTCTCGTAGCTGCGGGAGCAGAGACGGCGTCACTCACCCCTGCCCAGGTTCAGCCCTGAGGACCCGAGGACGGATGGCACCTCGCTTCCCGCCTGCAGCTCTGCGGCCGTGCTCCCGACTGCGGGCCCCACCAGCACACTGTCCGGTGGGGGCCCAGGCCCATGCACACAGCTGGCCGAGCCCGGCTCTCCCCCTAGAGCCACAGGGCTCGGGCATCCCCTGCAGCGGTGCTGGCCCGGCCCCTCCCCGCAGAAACTCAGACACTTGGGGCGGCTCACTAGCTGAGGGCCGGGCTGCAGTCCCCGCTGGCCTCCAGGTGCCGGGCGTAGTTGTAGTAGGTGGTGCGCAGGTGCATGCGGTCGTGGCGCTCGGCCACCTCGATGGCCCTCTGCCACCGGCCTGAGGCCTGCAGCAGGCGGTTGAGGAGGTCGTAGCGCCCACATCTCCTGTAGAGCTGCTCTGCGTCCTCCTGCGGGAACGGGGGGCGCGGGCGGCCAGCCTGTCAGCTGGAGTCTGACACGCCCATCACCGAGGGGCTGATGGATCCCGTCAGAACCGGGGGTGTCCACGCCCTCACCCCACCCCTCGTTATGGCCTCAGCTTGCCCGAGGGGTTTTCTGCTCCCTGTGAGCCAATGACCCAGATAAGCCCGCACGGGCGGGAAATGGACCCGCGTGAGGGGCGTGCCACTCACCAGCATGCCCAACTGCACGGCCAGCATGGCCACCCTGGCCTCCGGCTCCGGCTCCCGCTGGGCCTCGCGCAGCGCTCGGGCCCCCCGGGCGTGGCCCATGTGCCCCAGGCACACCCTGGCCACGTCCAGCCGCTGAGTCTTCACGCACATGCGTGCCATGTTCTCCCAGACGGCCTGGCTGTGGTGGAGGACACGGGGCTTGGTGAGCGGCCGCCCCCCGTGCCAGGTAACGCAGGGACCTGGCCAGGCACACGGTCCCCAAGGAGGAGGCCACGTGCGAGCCCCACAGCTTCACCCACAGAGCGGCCCAGCAAGCTGGGGCCCACGGGCCCTCCCGAGGAGGACGCGATGACAGCCCTGTAGCCCGGTCCGCAGCTGGGACCCTGCCCCTCGCCCAGGCTCCCCTCTGCCACCCTCTCACGAAGACTAGGGGTGTCCTGCACAGGCTGCCAGCCCCGCTGTGCCCCTCAGAGCACACCCAGCCCCCCACAACCAGCACCTCCATCCCAGGCTGGGCTCCTAGTGGCCCAGCGTCCTCCCACAGAGCCCCTGGGTCGGCGGGGGACTGGGGGATGAGGGAAGGTGGTGAAGGTCCCTGGGGCCGGCCTGCAGAGCTGCCCTCTGACCCCCCGGTACAGGCTCGGGGCGGGGGTCTTCCTCTTTCGGAGATTTCTGGCATCTCTCTCCCTCCCACCCCAGCAGGTTGGGCCTCCCCAAGAAACGAGAAATGAGGCTGATAGGAGGGAGGGTGCTCCATGCCCAGAAGACCCCACGGCCCTGAGGAGCACAGATCAGTAACTCCTGGGACGTGAGCAGCTGGTGGGCCTACCCCACCACCAAGCCGGGCTGGGAAAAGCCCGTGGGAAGTGCCATCCCAGCACGCTGGCCACTCTGACGGGTCCGCACACCCGACGGACAGGCCACATGGACACCCGCCCAATGCCCGTCTGACAGTGCAAACTCCCTGCTGCCCGGGCCCGCGTGTGGACTGTACCCTCAACATAAGGGGCAGACAGGCTCCCAGCAGCCGACTCTCCGATAAGCCCAGGCCCCGCAAAAGTTCCTGGGACCCGCCGAGGCCCCTTCTCCTGGGCTGCCCTGTGGAGACCCCGGTGGATGGGGCCATGGTGGACGACAGCTTCACGGCTGCCCAGCGGCACACATGGCATTGCACTTCTGCCATGCGTCCCTGCTCTAAGGTTATGCTCCTGTGAGTCCGTGTGCAGGAGCAGGGAGGCCTCGGGGGTGCTGAGGGCCCTGCTCGCGGGGGGCAGTGCTCGAAGGACGAGGGGACCCTCGGAGGGCGAGGTCACTCCTGACTCAGGTCTGCTCCTAGGCCAGCCCCCAGCCCCGTCCCAGCTGTCCCCTCCGCCCGAGGCTGGGGGCTGGGAAGGCGCCGGCCCGCTGGCCCACAGGAACCCAGGCGGGTGACCTGGCCTGCGCCTGCCCAGCCCGGGAAGACAGAGCAAGGACTGCTATTCCTGAAACCACTGCCTGCTGTCCAGCAGAAGAGAGCACGTGAAGACTGGCTCAGGAAGAGCGATGTAAGTAAGGAGCGAAGGCAACGCTCTGCTGCCAGAGGTTGTCGGGAAAACCTCCTTCTGAGGTGAGTGACTGCACCGTGTGTGCAGCGACCCCAGCCCGCGGCCCCCTTGGAGGGGCGCCCCTCCGCAGGGTCTTCTGAGCTGATGGTGTGAGGAAGATGTAGGACTGCCAGCATCTCCCAGACACGGCATGGCCGGTGGGGCAGAGGTCAGCCTCGCCTCTGGCCCCGGAAGGAGGAAAGTGGTGAGAACTCAGTGAGTACGTCTGCTGTGAGCCCTGGTGGGAAAAACCCAGAAGAGGTAAAAATCTGCTGGGAGTTGACGGCCCCTGCCTCTCAGGAATGTAAACTTGGCCCCTGCAAGGCGGACCCAGAGTGGGCGGGGCCTTCGGGGGCTGACCCGGCCCGCTGGGAGTCAGCACGGGAAGGTGGGCCGGGTGAGGGTCTGAGAGCCCAGCAGGCTGACGGTTTACGGGGTGCAGGACAGGGCGCCCCCCGTGGGACCGGCAGACCGCTTGGGCCTGTCAGTGTTGGCAGCAGACGAGGCCCGGCCCTCACTCGGGCTTTGCTGGGTGCTCAGCTCACCCACAACCGTCTTCTGCACACGGACGACGGCCTGCTCTGGGAGGGGGGTCTCCGAGTGTGGGTGAGGGTCTTGGCTGGGAGCGGGGGCGTCCGGGGCCCCCAGCACACCAGCCTGTCTGTGGTGCGCACCCATGTGCGAGGGGAGTAGTTGATGGCGGGGGGACGCCCTGTGCCCAGAGTGGACGATTGGCCCCCACCCACGCCACCCGCCAGGGCCAGACAGACAGCGGCCCGAGGGCGGCAGGCGGGCGCGCGTAACTCCCAGGGAAGGTGGGGTGCGGGGGAGGGTCGCGGAGGCCTCCCGAAGAGGCCCCTGCCTTTCCCATCAGGAAACACATCCTGTGGGCGTCTGGCCGCTATTTGTTGCAGTTGGCTACGCCCTCCGGCTCTCCAAAAACAGCCTCAAAAACAACCATTTCCTCCCTGCCAGAGACGGGGAAGACGCAGGCGCGAGGCACACTCACACACACACACGCGCCTCCTCTGCCGTCTGCTCTCCAGGCCCAGCTGCTCCGCGGCAGAGGCGCCGGCAGGGGCTCAGACCCGCCGCCTGCTGCTCGCTGCTCCCCGCCGCCGGCTCTGCGCCCGCCCCACGCTGGTCCCCAGAGTGGCCGGCCCCGTGCTCTCCCGCCTTGCCTGCCTGTGGTTTTCTGCTCGCCGCGGCCTCCGCCCCCTAGGAAGACGGCGCACTCAGGACTCGGGGCTCTCGCTGCTGCCCCTGTGTGCCCCCCGGGATGGGAGGCCCTGGCCTCAGCGCAGGCCTGGCGCTGCTCCAGGTGCAGGAGGCCGGGTAAGGGGCCCGCGAGGCGGGCGCCCCCGGCACCTGCCGCCTGGGCCTTCCCGCCGCCGCCGAGCATGAGTGGGGATGTCCTCTAGCCAGCCCCGCTGACACGCTGACCAACCGCGGCTGGGACTCTCTCCACGACGCGAGACGCCACCGCGGCTGCGATGA
>NW_011482284.1:28213-28649 GCF_000754665.1 Bison bison bison
AGGTTCCCCTACCATGACTCGAGAGCAATGACGCGCTCCCCCTCGCCACTCGCATGGAGACCCGACTTCCCTGGCGCCCCACCAGAGGCTCACTGACCTCGCTGTCGTACCTCGTGAGAAACCGCACCCTGGGGCCGCCGCTCGAGAACCACCCCGAGACTCCCCCGTCATCGCGGAGATGAGGGCCTTCGTCTCCTGCATGGCCTAGAGGCCAACCTCGCGACCTCTCTCCAAACGCCTCAGGAGGCTTGACTCCCTTTAGTCCCCCCAGTGAGCTCCAAGAGATAGCCGTCGCGACTCGAGAGCAGAGCGGGGTTCTTTGCTTCCATTCTAGATGAATGCCTGTCTCCCCGGGTGCGTCTGGAATGCAACCCCGAGATCCCGGTCGCCTCTGGAGAGGAACATTGGCTTCTGGACACAAGCCTAGATGAGGTCT
>NW_011482284.1:28749-32659 GCF_000754665.1 Bison bison bison
GCCCGGCCCGGGGGCCAGGCCGGGGCCAGCCGACGTGCGCGACTGCGAGGCTCTGGGCTGGGGCTCCGAGGCAGCCGGCTTCCAGGAGTCGCGAGGCACCGTCAAACGTAAGTCGGCTTGTGTCACTGCCTCCTTTAGAGTGGCTGGCCGTGCGAGGGGCACGCCGGCAGAGAGGAGCTCCTGGGGACCCGGGTGCCAGGCACCATGTCCAACCTGCCCTGGCCCTTTTGGGACAGAATTCTTCCAGTGCAGGAGGGCGCTTTTCTCTGCCATTATGCATAGCTGGGGGACGGATACAGTAATCGAAGCAAGGAAAGCGCGTTTTTCCTGGTGGAAAATAAAGATTGCTAATGAGTGAAATAAAAAAGGAGCGTAAAACATGCGGCTGGGTTGGACTTCGTTCCACAGTCGTCAGGGTCCTTCGGGCTGTGGGCAGAGCTGAGGGAGACCCTCGGGGGGCTGGCTGGAGGTGGGTGACCCAGGAGAGACTGGCAGACTGAGGCCTGTGGAGGGCGGGGAGGAGCCCAGGGCCCTGGCTGCCCCTACTGCCCCCAGCGGTCCTGTCTGGTTGGTCACGTCCGGCACGGGGTCTGGAAGGTGGGAACTTGACTTTGAAAGCAGGATTGGGTTTGAGCATTTGCGAGGGAAGGTCCAGGCACATGAAGACGCCTGACACCAAGTGTGCGGACCCAGGGTTCCCGGCGGCCGACGGGAAAGGCCGCCACCCGGGCTGGGGACAGCCCGTGACAGCTGCGGACGGGCCCCGACGCACAGACCTCCTCCCCCTTCTGAAGGCAACTCTCTTCCTGGGAGAATGCAGCTCCAGCAGGGCTTTGGCCGGCACAGGCCTGACTGCCCCCAGCCGGCTGGGCCCCCGGAACGGGGCCCTGCTGGGTCCCCTTGGGAGCTGGCTGGAGGCTGTTGTCTCCACTTGGCAGGCAGAGATGGAGGCTGCGGGAGGTGCAGGGTCCCCGCGAGCCCCTGAGGGGACGCCTCCCCGTCTCTGCAAGTAGAGCCCTCACTGCACAGCCGGGGGGGTGTCCCATGGGGAGGGGCCTGCCTGCCAGCCCCCCGCCCTTCATAAGCAGTGGGCCACAGCCTCCCTTAATGTGGGCAGAGCCTGGAGGAGTTGGCCTGTCCCATGAGCTCTCAGACCAGGGCCTGCGGGACGCTGGCAAGTCCTCTGAACTTGGGGATCCGGGACCTGCCGGTCGGGGGGGGGTCCCCTCTGGGTTCTGGATCTGTGCTGAGGGGCAGTGAGAGTCAGTGACCAGGGCTCCAGCGTGGGCTTGGTGCAGGCCACGCCTCCCCGACCCCCAGGGGCCCTGTGCTCTCCTACAGGCTCCCCTGCCTCCCAGGGCTCAGGCCGCCTGCCACAGCCCCTAACACCACCACGCAGGTGCCCGCTCCAGGCACCCCCAGCCGCCCCCTTGCTAAGCCAGGCCGCAGCCTGCTCTGAACCCCCACGGCTGCCCCGCCCTGAGTCCTGAGCAGCCGCTCGGCTGCCCTCACGCGCTGTCCTAGCTGGCCGCCGCCTGAGAGGCCCCTCAACAGCTCTTAGAACGCCCTCCTCCACTACTGGGCACTTGCAGCAGCCGGCCCTTAACGACACCCTGAGCATCAGATATTTTCCCCAAAGAAGGGGGCAGTCAGTGTAGCTGCTGACGCGTGAGCTGCCACCAGGAAGAGGCGCTGACACCCTTCTCAGCAGCTCCCTGCGACAGAGCGCTGCCGCCCTGAGGCCCCAGAGGCAGGGGCTTCTGGTGTTTTTCTGGGCCTGTCCCCGCCAATCCAATCAGCAGCTCCCAGCAAAACCCCAGCCCAGGCTTTGCCCGATGGTCCAGCCTCCTGCTGAGCCAGGAACAGGAGAAGGGGGCAGCCTTGACTGTGATATCATCTCCGTGCGGACACCCTGGGCCCTGTGCCACTCCATCCAGAGCCAGGCTGACCTGGAGGTCCCAGACTCCACATAGGTGCCGAGGGCAGCCCTTGGGCAACAGCAGCCACCCTCCCGCTGGCTCTGTGCCCGCGTCCTGGCAATGCCTGCGGACCCCAGCCAGAGCTGCTAGGCGCGTGGGGCCAACTCTGCCATCCCCCGAGGGGCAAGCTTCGGTCAGGGTGTCCCGAGTGCTGGGTCAGGCCCCCAGCCACCCCCGTCACATCGGTCCCGTCCTAGAGCACAGGGCCCCTCCTTACGTCGCTGGCTGAGCACGTGCTGCGGCCCTGACTTTCAATACTGATCAGGCGGGGGTGTGTGGGGGGGAATCGGTCTTGCTTTCCGATCCCCGTTCTCTCTGCCGCTTTCCATCTCTCCATGTGTTGGACACTCTATCAGGCCCTGACACAATCCTGTCCTTTCCCTGAACCAGAGGGGACATGAATAAACGCATGTCCAGTCTCAAGCTTCACTTTCACGGCTCCTCCAAACCCAGAGCCACTGCCCAGGCTGCGCGCGCAGCAACTGTGAAGACTTGCCAAACGCCTGGGCTCAGAGGACGCCGGCGGGACTCGTCCACCCGGGTGGCTGGGGGTGGCGAGGCCGAGGGGCGAGTCCGCGCCTCAGTCCCCTCGGCCCCCGCTGACTCAGGAGGCCCTGCTCACGCCGGGGCAGGGGGAGGCTCAGGGCCTCGCTGCGCCGGGACCCGCACCCTGCAGCATGGATGCTCCCGGCATGGCCGGCCAGTCTGCGCGCGTCTGAGGCTGAGCCCCGGGACCAGAAGGACTTTCCTGGGTTCAGGTGGACCCCACACTCGTGCTCTGAGCATCCATCACCCTCGACAGCCCTTGTCTCCACCTCTACCTCCAAACTCGTGATCTCTTAGAGTAGCAGAGCCTTCCCGTAGGATAAAGTTGTTTGAAGGGTAAACGTGGTTAGAAAGTCCAGGTGAAAAGGCAGGAAGAGCGCGATGAGCAGCCTCCCCGGGAAAGCCGGCGAGTGGCCGAGCCCCATGCTGACGGGGGACCCATGTGGCCTCCCGCTCCTGTGTGCGGTCAGGGGACCCAGGAAGCCCTCGCAAGCAGCCAGGAGGGTTCCCACAGATAACGAGATCTGCTGCCCTGCCGCCCCGTGTGGGGAGGCCAGGGACCTGAGCCTGCGTTGGGACTTCGGGCTCCCGGGGCCTGCCCTGAGCTCTCCGGCTCCTCGCTTTAAAGGTCAGGGTTCCCAGAGACCGCAGCCACATCCTGTGGTCGCTCTGATGACTACAGAACCCAGGACAGTGAGGCAGGGACCCAAGAGCTGCAGGCTAGAGCGTCAGGCAGAGGAGCCATCTGTCTGTCCGTCCGTCCATCCACCTGTCTGGGAGTGCTTCTAGGCCCTCGGTGCTGGGCACCAGTCCACCGGCCCACCCCCAGGGCTGCTCCCATGTCTGTCCAGAGCCTGGGGTGCCCGCAGCCCTGAGCAGCCGCATGGCACAGGCCTGGGACCTGGGAAGGGCGAGACTCCTCGAGCTCTGCAAGGCAGGAGAGGGGCCGGGGGCAAGCCTCCTGAGGCCCCTGGGCAGGAGGAGTGATCCTCTGGTGGGAAGTGGCATAGCTGACCACACACGCTAACGGAGAACACTGCTGGCCCACAGCGCCCTGCACCCAAGGCCCCAGGGCAGGGGGCTTTTACACCCTGGAAGGACCACAGGGAAGGGGCAGACTTCACAGCTGAGGGCTCTGCCGTCTAGCACGCGGGTGGGACGGTATCTCCCGATGGGCCTCTCGACACCCCCCAGCCCCCTCCTCTATGGTCCGAGCCCCAGGCTGCCCCATATGCACGTCCTGTGGGTCTCGTTCAGGGTCTGGGGTCCAGGGTGCAGGTGGGTGGGGGCTGGGGAGGGGGTTATGAGACTTAGGGAGACAGAGGGAGGAGCCCCAGGTGGGCAGGGAGCCCGGCCTAAGCAGCCTGGCCAGTGCCAACCGCGCT
>NW_011482284.1:32833-33596 GCF_000754665.1 Bison bison bison
CCCGATGCCCAGTGCTGGGAGGAGGCCATGGCTGCCGCATTCCAGTTGGCGAGTAAGTACTCGGTGAGGCGGCAGGTCAGCTGTGGCTTCTAAAGTCACAGCGGCCCCCGCAGCTCACCCTTCCGCCCCACCCGTCACTGTAGGCAGCAGCCAGACAGAAATACATACGGTGTGGGGGTGGGGGCTGCAGTGCAATCTGAGAGGTTAGTGTCTGTCTGCCCGAGGCCTCCGGGCCCTTCCCGCCATCTAAGGCGAGGTGCCCACACTAGACACTCGGGTGACTCGCTTGGCTTTTCAAAGTCTCCGGCACCTGCTGTTTCTTTGCCTCTCTGCAGCCCAGGTGGCAGGCGGCCTGGGTTCACGCTCCTCCCGCGAGGCTGCCACAGCCTGCCATGGCCATGTGGGCACGTGGACAGAGGCGGGTGCCCTTCTGAGCCCTGCGTTCTTCCTGGCTAACAGTCAGCAGGCAGGGAGTTCTGGACACGCATGTGGTTCCCAGCTGGCCATCTACAGGCTTGAGGTTGGGCTCGGCTGGGGTCAGACGAGCGTGGCTGGGGCGACGCTGGGGAAAGGGGTAAGGCCGCAGGCCCTCAGTGAACAGTCCAGAAGCCACCTTGCTCTGGGGATGATGCAGGTGGGGCAGGGCCTGGCCACTGCCAGCGTCCGAGGACAACAACAGCGGCCCTACAGGTGATGAATGGGCCTGGCGAGGGAGGCTGTACAGTGGCCAGGAAGCCCCGAAGCCGCCCACCTGTGTGCCCCA
>NW_011482284.1:33696-46313 GCF_000754665.1 Bison bison bison
GGGGGACGTCTGTGCTGAGGTCCCCCCACCCCGCCCCCCGCCTGTCTTGCTGGCCCAGGTTTAACCATCATGGGACCCTGGGCTTTCAGGTTCCTGCTGCCCATGGGGAAGGGCAGGTGGGTGGCCGACAGGACAGGGGGGCCAGGCATCCGGCTCGGGGGAAAAGCAGCGCCCAGCGGTGAGGCTGCAGCCCAGCCCTGTTGGGGGACAGGAAGTGTGAGTGAATCACGGGGGACGATGGATCCCGGCCCCCTCCCCACTTCCTGGAGAAGCGCAGTTTCCAGAACGCGGCTGACAGCTGGCAGCACTCATGCTGGGAAGTGCCGGGTGGGACTCGGAAACAGGCCCTATTCACAGGGCGGCGCAGCCCTCGCCGGTCACTTCCCTGGGGCCAGGCAGCCCGGGGCGCCACGAGGCCCAGGAGGGCGCACAGTAGGTGTCAGGAGAACAGGGCTGCGTCCGCCCCTGCGGTCACCCGCGAACGGGGCAAAACCACCGGGGTGACACCCACCCTGCCCAGGGCGATTCTGGGGCCTGGGACCGCCGCCCCCTCCCTCCTCCAGGACCGTTCCACGGGCTGCCCTGCTAAGCTCGGTGCTGTGGTTCCGCGCCTTGCTGAGACCTCCCTTCCCCCACGAGGGGTCATCTGGAATTTCATCCCTTCAGGAAGGAAGTGGGAGATTCTGAAAATGTGATTGGAAAAGCTGGATTAAAGACACATTCGAGTGGTGTTAAAGGAATACCAGTAACAGCTCTTGACTCAGAAAGGGACTCCTCCCTGCAGGAGGACCTAGTGTGACACTGCCCCTCGGAAGAAATGTCCCTGACACACTTACTTGGAGTTACTGGAAAACGTATTGTGGGTTTGGTGTTAAACCTGACATCTTACTTCCTGCAAACTCTTGTTTCAGAACAAAACTGTATTGTTTCCAAGTAACACACAAAAAAATCGAAGCGGGGGAGCCCTCCCCCATTAACTAAAACCACACTGTCCTGCAGTGATGGGCATGGGGGGCGCGCACTGCCCTCCTGGGCATCCCCAGGCCAGCACCGCCCCTGGGAGGCAGGACCAGGCTCTGCCCAAACCCGTCAGGCCAGCAGAGGCCGATGGAAAAAGCCAGGAGCCCGCAGGGCACCTGCAGCCCTTCCGCGGTCCGGTCTGTGGCCCTGCCTCTGCAGGCCAGCTCCCCGTCACGGTCCCTGCCCCCGCCCCGCGTCCGACTGTCACCCCCCGCGGGGCTGCTGTGCCCAGAGAGGAAATGCACTTGGCCCTGTTTAGACTGTTTCATTGACAAACAGTACAGAGCACAGCGCTGGGGCTTTCTTCTATCACGCGGCTAATTTTAGAGTTAGGTTTTTTCCTGTGCTCTGGTCTGTTTTAAACAGTCAGAGAGAGACTGAAGGGCGCCAGGATATCCTGTCCCAGGAGGGGGAAATGCCTGCTGGTACCTGTTATGCAAGGGAACCTTGAGTCCCCACTGCAGGGCCAGAGGGTGGGCGGGGGAGAGAAGGTGCTCGTGGAAGCGGGGAGCGTGGCTCCCCGGGAGGCAGGAGCACGGGGATCCACCAGAGAGCAACACCCCAGCAGGAGGCGCCTGTGGCTCTCCCGGTGGTCCCACAGCTGCTTTGGGCAGTGGTCCCCTGGGCACAGGATGCCCGGCCTGCTCCCCCTCGATCAGGGATGCAAGTCCAAGAGACCCTGTCTCAGACGCCAGGAGGACCCCAGGAGAGAGCGACCGCCAGCAATTTCGCCTGCTGTGCTCTACTGCACTCAGGCCACACGAGAGGGTTTCCGATTCTTTACAGAATCTTCCAAGTGTGATTTTCATTTACCCTAAAGTTGAAAAAACTCCTCGCCGTCCCTTAGTCCACCCCCACGCATGAGTTGAACATGCCTGTGTGAAAGTGCTGTGCACGGGGGCGGGGGGAGCAGGCGCCACGTGGCAGCCATCTGCCAATGCCGCCTGGCCGGCCCCTCCTCAGACACGAGCCCTTCAGACCCCGCAGGGGTCGAGAGCAGCATTTACGCAGACCATGTGGGCTTCATGTCTGCTGGGCTCCTCTCTCCACTTCTGCAAATCCTGAGATTTTTTTTTGTTGTTGAAAAACTTACCAACACGCTAAGGGCCGCTTACCCTACACCTGAGGAGGAGGCTGACTTTACTGTCACCAAAGCTCAGCTGGGTGACATGTGGTGGCTGCCCTGGCATCTGAGCTGGAAGGGACCTCCTTGCACCAGCGGACCCCTTTCTGTGCTGTCCGAGCGCCTGGCTCAGGCCGGACGGCTCGCTTTCCTGTCTCCTGCCCCGCTGCTCCTGTGACCGTGTCCTTTCCCAGACTCTCCCGGGTTGGCGGGGGTGGGGGGGCAGCACCTGTCCACACCCTCTGCTGCCCACGGCATGGAAGCCTGCCTGTGGCTGAGCCTCAGGGCCCCACATGCGGGGCCTCAGCTGGTGCTGCCCGTGGCCCGTGGCAGGCGCCCGTGAGAGTTCAGGGCTCAGCCCCACAGTTTCCATCCGCACCTCCGCATGGGCTGGATGGCCACTCCGGAGGATGCCTGTGACAGCTGGCGGAGCCCAAGGAAGCCCACAGGAAGGAAGAGAGGAGAGGGTGCCTGAACCATGCTGCGCCAGCCACAGGCCCACAGGAAGGGGCTGTTTGCTTTGGAACATAAGCTCGTGAGGACGGAATCAATTCCACGTGGGTTTACTGCAACTCTCCCCTTAGACTCGATTCCCTGACATCACGGAAAAGGCTCCGGAGACGCTCAGGAGCAGGGGGCCCTCAACCCGGGCTGAGAGAGACGGATGGCCTGGCTTCAGAACCTCGTCAAAGTAAAAGGCCAGTTTGCTTTCAGGAGGATGTGCACGTGGCCTGTGCAGCAGCTGCCAACTCTTCATGTCCCTGTGGCTTTCCACTGCCCACACGTGGTGCATCGCGGTCCTTGCCGCAACCGAGTCTGCTCAGCCACACTGCCCCTGCTGGCCGAGGGCGGACGCGGATGAGTGCTGTCCTGCTGGAAACCCACCCGCACAGCTCACTCCGGACGGCAGAGAACGCTGCTCAAGACGGCAGAGAACGCTGCTCAAGACAAAGCACAAGAGAGGCGAGGCTCAGCCTGCTCTGGTCACTGACAAGCGTCCCTCTGAGAGACTGTGCTCACCTAGCCCCCACCTCTTGCAGCTGTGTGTGCAGAGCTGTCTATTCACATGCCAGTTCACAGTGCTTTCTTCTGGTAACATAAGAACATCTCCCGTGTACTTGCACAGAAGTGATAAGCTGAGTAAAATGGCTACAGAGTAACCACCTGTCCTGCTGCTGCTAAGTCGCTTCAGTCGTGTCCGACTCTGTGCGACCCCATAGACGGCAGACCACCAGGCTCCCCCGTCCCTGGGATTCTCCAGGCAAGAACACTGGAGTGGGTTGCCATTTCCTTCTCCAATGCAGGAAAGTGAAAAGTGAAAGTGAAGTCGCTCAGACGTCTCCGACTCTTAGTGACCCCATGGACTGTGGCCCACCAGGCTCCTCCGTCCATGGGATTTTCCAGGCAAGACTGCTGGTGTGGGGTGCCATTGCCTTCTCCGACCACCTGTCCTATTTCCCTCCAAAACAGAGGATGTGCTCTTCAGCGCCCTCTCAGCGCTGGAGACTCCCAGGGTCCTGGTATCAGACGCCCAGCCCCTCGTCCTAAATGCTGCGTGGTGGGCGCCGCACCTTGGGGGGGCCTGGATCAAGGGGTGGTGATGCCCAGCTGTGTGTTGAGGGGCCAGGACAGGAGGACCGGAGGCAGCCTGCCCCCAGCTGATGGACACAGAGCGCAGCACCAGGAAAGTGGGGGAGGGCAGCGTACACGAGGCCCGGTCAAGTCCCTAGGGCGGTAGATGCTAGCGGGGACGACATGTGTCCTCTATGGCCTCCGCGGGGCAACTGTGCAGCTGTGGGGATTCACGTCCCCAGAGCTGTGACGCACTCCAGGAGGCACCCGTTAGTGGAAGAAGGAAAGGTTAGCTGCACTTCCAGAACCTTCTAAACGTCCTCTTGTGAACCTTACATAGACAGGGCTCAGGAGACACGCATGTGCTGCTGAAGACACACGCGTGACACTGGGAAGCCTGTGTTCCCTGCCCCGGCCTGTCGGTGGTTGCTGCCCATCAGCTGAGCCCGTCTGATGCAAGCACTGGAGCTGGGCACCCGCGGCCCGCACCCAGCGCTCTGTGTCTGATGACCGCGTTTCAGACGCTGCTGGCTTGGGTCACAGTCATGTTTCCTGCGATCTGTGACAAGCAGGGTCTTACTCAGGCGTGTCCTGGGAGTGGGTCTCGGGTCCCCGGGCCATGTGTACACTCCATCAGCATGCCCTGCCCTGGTCTCAGCCAGGGCCTGTCCAGGTCGGGGTCTCACGACTCACAAGCCTCCACTTATGAATTCAAGGTCCTCTGTCCATCAGTGACGCAAAGCCACCCACGTCGGACTGGCCCAGTGCTTTTGCCCGCGCCCTGGGGATGGGCACCACCACATAACAGATCCTGTGTAACACGTACAAACCAGATGAAGCTTCCCTAAGACGGGGCAACAGGCTCTGAGCACCGTGGAGGGAGGGGCCGGGGGAGTCCTCCGCCCTGCTCCCCCTCCCCCGACTCGGCTGGCGTGCTGACTTGACCCCCACCCCATCCCCAGCTCTCTGAGTCCTGTTGACAGAAGGCCCAACAAGCGCCCAGACACTGTGACAAGGAGGGGATGCAGAGCGCTTCCGCCTTCGTTTCACAGAACACAGGCCCGAACCCCTCCCGTCATGAACGCAGAACAGGCCGCACGAGACAGCGGACGCGGCCGTCTGTCCTGGTGGGCACAGAAGCGCCCAGGATTTCTTGCTGCCAGTGTGCATGACCAACAGAACCCGTTATTTCTAACAGAAAGGGAGCATGGACAAGCGTCAGGCGTAACAAGATCCACCAAATACCATGGAGAATGAGCACAGGGCTTGGTCAGCGCCACTGCAGCCGAGCACGTGACCGACGCAGCACAGACACTTGAGCCAGACTTTCTGGAAGGCGCAGGGAAGGCGAGACCATAACGCTTGTGCTTCGAGAAAAGCTCGGCCTGCGCCCGACACCCAGTCAGGATGTGGCTATTAGAACTCAGCACGGGCACCACTGTGACGGCCCTCCGCCCTGGGGCCACCCCGGCTCGTGTGTGGCCTGGTTTCCCAAGGAAAGTGGGCGGGGGGGGGGTCTGGCAGGAGCAGAGTGCGGATGTCACGGCACAGGGACTCGGAGGGCTCGGCTGGCCAGGGCCCAGGGCAGGGGCCGAGACGGTCTGGGAAGGGTGGGGAGTCCCATCTGGACACTCCAGGTCCCTGAGGGCCTTTGTTCTCATCAGGCACGTTCGGTTCCTTAGAAACAGACTCAGCCTGGTCGGCACAGCAGAGGGGTTGCCAGGGCCGCCCGGTTGGGGGCTGATGACCCAGGGCTGGGAGGAGGGGCGGGCTCCGGACAGCTTCCTGCGCAGGACCACTGCCTCTACCCCCATCCTAGCCACCAGGGCTTCCGGCCCAGACTCAGACCTGAACTCTCCCCAGCGCCAGTGCCTGTTGGCTTAGCCCACAGACCCTGGGTGTAAAATCCCAGTCTTCTTATCGTAGGAACCAAAAGATAAGTCTGTGGAGCCCTGAGAGACTGAACCACGTCTCTCAGTGATGACGGGCCTACACGAACAGCTGACAGAGGGGAGCGAGGCCGCACAGGGCGCTGTGCACAGTCTTGGACGCCCACCCCCGGGGCCCGGCATCATTTGAAGAGAGACAGGGATGAGGGGGACGGGACGGGGTGGGCATGCTCTAGGACCACCTGCAGCTGCTCAGAGGGCAGAGGAGACGCCTGGAGCCCAGCTCCCAGGCCCCCTGCCTGCTCGGTGTGCCAGGAATAAGAAAACTCTTAAGGATGGGAATTCAACTAAGTCACACACCGGTCTGAGCTCTTCCAGGTACAACACAGGAAACACGTGTTTTCCTTCACTTTGAATGAATAAGGCATTTACAGGCCTGGCGGACCTCAGGTGGAGTCCCTGCTGGGCTGTTTGGGGTGAGGAAGCGGGTGTCAGCGTCCCCTCTGCTGGAGGAGGGGGCGGCCGAGACCAGACACCTTCCAGGGCTCAGGACCCACCTGAGCCCCAAGACTGGGCCTGGCTGGGACAGACGCCCCACCAGACCCACGGGCCCCGTTGAACACAGCCGACCCCGAGGCAGGGAGTGGGGCGGGGCTGGGCTCCTGGCCCACAGGACAGGGTTGGCGGAGGAGGCCGGGCGGGGAGTGGGGCCCTCCAGCGGCTGCCTCACCCTGGACTTCGTCTGCAGGTTTTGTCCTGGTCATCGGGCTGGTAACGTTCTACCGCATCGGGCCCTACACCAGCCTGTCCTGGTCATGCTACCTGAACATCGGTGCCTGCCTGCTGGCCACCCTGGCCGCCGCCATGCTCATCTGGAACGTCCTGCACCGGCGGGAGGACTGCACAGCCCCTCGCGTGATCGTCATCAGCCGCTCCCTGACTGCACGCTTTCGCCGCGGGCTGGACAACGACTACGTGGAGTCGCCGTGCTGAGGGTGAACCCCTCCACCCCAGGACCGTCTGGGGAGCAGGGCACTGCTGTCCACTCGAGCACACACACCACACGCACTGACCACGTTATCCACGGACACGGGGCTTGACCACGTGGCATCCGCGCCCTCCCCCGCGGCCTGCGTCACGCTCCTGCACGGCCTTGCACGCTGCCCTGGCCCACGTTAATTTATTCAGCATCTGCTGAGAGGGGCGTCCTGGGTCCTAACTACTCTGATAAAACAGAACACGGGGAGAGTTTGTGAAATGCACGGACCTCCCTCCAGGGACTCAGAATTCACAGTCAGATGGTCACGGCTTTACGACAGCATTGTGTAAATGAGATCCATTTACTCCTGATTATCCTTCTAAGTTAAAATAAAATGCCAACCTCTCACCATGGCTTAAAGCTTGTGTTTTATCTGCTACACTGCCACGTGGTGAAGAATCGGGCCAGTCCTGTAGTTTTGTAGGCTGACCGTCAGAGAAGGTGCCAGGCAGCGTGGCTGGGGGTCACTCATGCCTCACTCACGCCTCCACTCACAAGTCCCCGTCCCTACGGCTCCTGAGCTCCGGCTGCATGATAGCACGTCTAGGTTGGCAAGTAAGAGAGACGTCTATTGGCTTCAAACAATTCAGAGGTTGCTTTGCTTCTTCCCCTAGCAGAGTCTTCAATGCACCGAGCCGGGACCCCGCCACTGGTGGCTTCAGACCTCCGTCCCAGCCCCAGCTTGGCGCCAACAGCCCCGGACCCAGCAGTTGGGCTGGAGCCCCGAATCCCCGCGCTGAGCACCAGCAGCTCAGGGGTTCACACCAGCAAGCACCCTCAGGCCGGCGGCTACCCGCCCACATCTGTGAGGCCCGCGGGTGCTGCGCCCCCTGGCGGCGGGAAGCGCTGCTGGTATCGTGCGGCCCAGGAAGCCAGGCGGGGGCGGGGAGGCATCTGTGCTAAGTCCTCTGCTGCCTCCCCACAGGGCCGGCCCTCTAAGAATGCTAAGAAAGGTTTAGCTTGGCTGCCGCACCCTTCCCCACAATGAGCGGTGACCAGCCTGGGGCTCAAAGGCCATGCTGCCCCAGGAATTTCTTTAGTCAGAGGGAGGGATGGGTCGCTCTGTTGCTTTAGGTAAATACAAAGCAAGGGAGGACAGCTTCAAAGCACACCTAGCCTGACAGTGTCAGCGCAGCTCGGGCCGGGGGCACACTCGGGGGCCGCCCCTCCTCTCCAGCAGCTCAGGGTCCAGCCTTGGCAGCGTTCCGCACACGACGACACACTGCAGCGGCCCAGTGGTCACGTGTGGTCTGTGGTGGAGCGTCTATCAAACGGCAAGTGCCGCCAGCCACTCTGCACTCCCCGACCAAGGGCCTCTCGCCCACCCAGGGGATGTGGGGAAAAGACTCTCTGCTCTAGACCACGATGACCAGAGTCTGACCCGGTTACAGACCCGTCTCTGCAGACAGGATCGGGGGGGCGCTTAACTCCTGTCCTCTCCCTCCACCTGACTTCCATCCTTCAACAGTTTTTCTACCCTTTGTGATTAAACTGTCAGATGCTCTTGAGAAGCTCCCCCAGGAACAGAGAAAAAGTCGCTTATACACAACCCTTGACGGACAACTTCTCTTGGAGCGATTTTAATTGCATTTTGCCTGCCGTTTTGAGGGTTTACTATCAAAACCTTTTCTGGGTGGTGCAATTATTCCCAGAGAGACAGGTACTATAAATATTTAGTGACGGCAGAATTTTCGACTAGGAAGTGTACAGACAGTAAAATAAATCCAAACAACTGAATCGCAGCCCCTGAGGCTCTGAGCACCATGAGTCCAGCCGGATGCCATTCGCGTCCCGGTTTCCACCAGCATCCCCTTGAACCCGTGAGACACCACACACACCAAGCAGACTCAGCGACGGTGACCGCCCCCACCGCCCCCTGCCCTCCGCGAGCGGCCCCTCACCTCTTGATGAGCTTGATGGACCTGAAGGCCTCATCCATGTCCCCGATGGTCAGGAAAAAGCTGAAGTTGATCATGGCGTCCCGCGTGGGCTTGTCGCAGTCCTCCAGCCCTACGAAGTCCCGCAGGGGCCTCCTGCCCACTGCCTGGGGGATGCACTGGGACCCGGAGTCCAGCTGGTCCTCCAGATTAGCTTCTCCTGGCTGGATGACAAAGGGCGCAGTCTATCTGTGGGTCCCCGTGAAGCCAGTGCATGCCCCGGGCCTCTCCCCAGGGGACCCTCTGCACAGACCCCACATTTAGCAATGCTCTTGGCAAAAGCATCACACGGCTGCAAGCCCTCGAAGGGACCAGAGCACGGGGCTCCAGCTTCAGAGTGTGGGTGATGCAGGCGTCGGCATGCAGGGACCTGCGGCTGAGGCAGTGACATCAGCGGCTCTACAGCCATGAACATGTGAAAACCCCACCTATGGGCTGCCTGTAAACTTCCTAGAAAGAGCTCTTCCTGTCGCGTCTGACCGTGTGCCCGTGCACGAGGTGCTATAAGCACGTGCAGCACCACTGCCTCCTGGTCCATTCCCACGTCTGGCTACAAGAGGGATACTTGCTAACACAGAAAACACAGAGCTCATGTTGAGGCCTGATTTTAAGTCACCTTAAACTAAAAGCCAAAAAAAAAGAGAAAAAATCCAAGAAAAAGCCTGCACACTTCAGTTCTTCTGACAGGACAGTGACGAAACAAGTGAAGAAGCAAAGCAGCAGGAAGCACAGAGCTGGGGGAGGGGGAGCGGCAGAACTCAGGGGAGCCACTCAGGTGGCACCCCACGTCCACAGGACCAAGGCAGAGTAACGGGCTGCAGCCTGCACAGGCCCCTCAGTGCAGGGGGCTGTGGGCGCCCGGCTGAGAACAGGTGGCTCAGCCGGTGTTTCAGCTGGGCTGGAAGCTCTGCCGTCCATCACAGACGTGCCCACCCCTGATCAGCACTGACCTCAGGGCCAAGGATGCCGATTTCAGGCCTGGGCGGGACCATGGGGATGCAGAGACCATGTCCCAGGGATGGCAAATAACTCATCTAAAATGGCTGGGGCAAGTGCTGACAATGACCCCATTTGACCAGAAATTTAAACACACGTGAGTACGTAACGGGGCGTCCCTGTTGGCTCAACTGGTAAAGAGTCTGACTGCAATGCAGGAGACCCAGGTTTGATCCCTGGGTCGATCCCCTGGAGGAAGGGACAGTGTATGTGACGCACACATGCAGGCTACAGACGGAACCTCTCCCTAGCTGTCCCCAGTGGCACCTCTGGGGGCTGCAACCATGGAGATTTGTATCACCTCTGGTCTTTATTTCCTCATTTGCAGTTCCTGAATTTCCTACAGTGAATATGGGAATAGTCAGTCGATAAGTCATGTCCAACTCTTGTGACCCCGTGAACTGCAGCCTGTGAGGCTCCTCTGTGCATGGAATTCTCCAGGCAAGAATACTGGAGTGGGTTGCCATTTCCTTCTGTAGGGGATCTTCCCCACCCAGGATTGAACCCTGGTCTCCCGCACTGCAGTGAGATTGTTTACTGGCTGAGCTTCCCTGGTGGCTCAGCTGGTAAACAATCCGCCTGCAATGCAGGAGACCTGGGTTCAATCCTGGGTGGGGAAGATCTCCTGGAAAAGGGAATGGCTAGCCAGTATTCTGGCCTAGAGAAAAGTCAGACACAACTGAGCAAATATAGGAATAGAAACTTCTAAAAAAGCAGCTAGACTTTTTTAAAAAAAGACAGAAAGGTGGAAGGGCCCAGTGCTTTTGGGGGAGCCAGGAGGGATACCCTTCAGTGGAGCTGCTGCCCACCTGCCCGCCCTCGACCTTCCCCACACAGACGGCAACCTTGGATCTGCTGGGATCTCAGGGGACAGCTCAGGGCACACGCTTTGTGTAATGAGAGCCCCCGGGGAGGAGGAGGGCCCGGGGATATGGCCGCGCCCGCAGGGCCCACCTTTCTCGTGAAGTAGTAGTGGGGCACCTGGATCCCCAGGAGCGTCTGGAAGGCAGGGGGACGGGGGAAGCTGTCCTGCAACAGGAAGCCGTGCTCTTCTGAGACGAAGAAGGACAGGACCACCACGTCTGCCTGCGGAGGGACGTGTCCTGTCTCAGTTCGATAGCAACTTTCCTGGTTCTTGTCTCACCCCACTTGTCCGACATTGCCAGGAAGTTTACATAAAACACAGAGAATGTAGAGCAGCCGACAGGCTGGCTCTCACATAACCCCACTCTCCCTGCCGAGGACCCTACGCACAACCCCTGTAGAACAAGGTAGGTCACGCATGCAAGAGGGTCAAGAGGGCTTTGTATGGGATCATTGGGTGTCCTGTAAAATAGGACACTGGAAAGCGGTGGAGTCTGGGCCCAATGAGGGGATGGGGCTCGGAGTCACTGGCGTTGGAGTGTTGGGGAGGAAGACCCTGCAGAGAGGGGAGCAGGGTGGTGAGAGGGGAGGGCAGTGACTGAGGCTGGGGGCCCACTGATTGGGGAATGACTGAGGGGACCTTCGTAACCGGACCCACAGGACGCGCCCAGATCAAGGGAGACTCTGATCCCCAAGAGAAAAAGGCACGTGACAGAGGGTGGGGCCAGCTCTCGATGGCGACCCAGAGGGGAGAGGTGTCCACTGACGTCCTGCGGGTGGAAACTGGCTCCCCGGAACCCATTCCCTACGACTTCCCCAGGGACCACGTTGGGAAGACAGAGCCTGCCCTGCCTGCTGTCCAAACACACAGGTGACCGCGCGAGGGGCGAGGGGCGAGGGGCCTGCACTGGCCTCAGCCAGAGCGTTCCTGTCCGCGGGCTGTGGTGGGGCGCCGGGCACCTTGCGCACGGCTTCGCACACGAACAGCCGGGGCTCGCTCTGATCCCAGAAGTGGCTGACGGGCACGAGGTCTGTCAGCCTCTCATCCTCCAGGGCCTGGCTCCTGAAAAAGAAAGAGAACCGCATGCGCGGTACACCAAGGCCCTGAAGAAAGACCGGCAGGGACGCTGATGGCCCTCTGTACCCCGAGACCTGGGGCTGCCCATGGGCACTCGCGTTGCAGCCCTTTTGGAAGCTCAAGTTCCTGGCCCATGACTCCAGAACCTCAGAACCGAGGAGTCAGATTAGACTCAAATCCCTGCGACGGCCCAGGGGAGCGGGCTTCTGTTTCACCTCTGGTCCCCATTGCTCATGATCACTGAGCTCTTCCAAGTATGAAGAAAACTTAGCAACAAACTGGCTCAAAGCCAACAAGTAACTGAGCATTTTCAACATCTTTTTTCAACAAAGTCCTCCCAAACCACAGTCTTACTTCTTTGTCTCCTGCCCATTAATGGACAATGTCTCTCTCTGATCTATCTGTCCTGTCTTGAGGTCGAGGATGGTCACTGTGTCCATATCCACGTCGTAGAAGCAGATTTTTGAATCAGGGCTATTGTCAGCCTAGGAAGAGAGAGCCGGAGCTCAGTGTGCCTGCCCACTGATGTTCCACACGTTTGGGAGAGGTGCCAAGGTCCAGACCGTGTAATTCCAATGTCAGCCTATGTTCATCCCACTGAAACGGCTGTGGGTTTACTCTTTTCTAGTTTCAGCCGATCCCCCGTAGTGGCTGGGCCCACTGCTGCCCTCCAGCCCTGCTTCTCTCCTCCCAGCTCTCACCAGGGTTGTAAAAATTTACTTGAGTCTGCTCATCCACAGGGGTGGCGTCGAGTCCCCCATTTAACACATCAGTTTGTGTTTACGGTACCCAGCAAAGTGTGTGGTACACACGGGAGCGAACAACCCACTCGAGTGAATGAGGGAATGAGAGTGAATGAATCAGTGAGTCAGTGAATGAGTTAGTGAGTGAAGGGATGAGCGTGTGAATGAGTGAATGACAGAGGAGCACATGAACAGACACTGATGGCGGGAAGGCACCAGCCCCTCTAGAACCAACGCCCCTGCCACCTGGCTCCTTCACACCCACTCTCAAACCAAGAGGCTCCAGGTCCTCCCACACCAGTCACCCCTGCTGCCCAGAGACCTTAGTCTGATGATGCAAAGAGGCAGAAGGGAAG
>NW_011482284.1:46557-50846 GCF_000754665.1 Bison bison bison
CCGCTGGCATTGCATCTGAGTGAGGTCAGGCCCCCCACGCCTGGGACCAGCTCGGCCAGGCTCTTGCAGCCGCAGTGCACCTTGGCCTCTCTGCAGGGAGGGAGGTGGTCTCAGTGGCCCCGCTGGGACGGCAGGCGAGCCCTTCCCCTTGGGCCTGGAACCTGGGACCAGCGGCTCTCACTTCAGGAACGGCAGACTCAGGAAATGGGCTGAGCTCAGGAGACAGGGCGAGTTTTCCACATTTTTTGGTGGAGATATAATCGACACACACATTATCTGAGTTTCAGAAGCACAGGGTAACAGTCTGCTATTTGTGTGGCTGAGGTTTTAAAGTTCTGTTTTTGTGAACAGGCAGGAGCACTATCTCGTTCCCATCACAGACAGAAGCAGCTGATTACAGATGCCACGCCGTCCCCACAGCACGGCCGTGGGCTCTGCTGCCCACGCTTCGTTACAGTCACGTGCTTTTCCACTGTGTGGACAAACTCAAATTTATTACACTAGTCCTGTTTAACTGTGTCAAGCTTGATGCCTCCAGAAACAAAACTGGCTTGTAGAGGTAGCTCACCATGACTTTCTTTACTTTATTCACATTTCCTTACTTTCCCCCTAGTGTTCTCTTTCTGCCCGGGACCCCCATCCAGGCCTCACGTGGCATCTAATCATCTCGTCTCCCTGGGTCCCTCTGGGCTGGGACAGGGCCTCGGGCTCCAGGCTCATCTCGTGTATTTCCTGCCTAGGCCCAGAATCCATTCCAGCATCAGTCTCCTAGGAGCCCACTCCCTTTCCTGCAGGAGGACTTGGACCCAGATCTGGGCATGGGATGTGCTTATGGTTCCTGGGGTGTCGCTGCTCCCAGACCTCAGTGGCGGACAGACCAGGCCGTGTGCACTGCCCGGTACCTGCACACATACCTGCCTCCACCTGCATCGACACGAAGCTTCACCTGGCTCCAGACTCAGGTCTCCACCTTGGATGCATTCGCTCAGGGGTCACTCAGCCTCCTCCCTTGATGACTTGGAAACCACCCCTCAGGTGAGAAGCCGGCTCCCTGCCAGTCCTCATCCTGACACTCAGCTGCTCACGACCAGCCTAGACGCCTCCCCGTGCCAGTGGGAACTGACTTTATCAGCAGAGTGCATGCTGCGTGCGGGCCCTCAGCCATTAGTCTCAGGGCCCCGCTCAGGCCCAGGGTAACCCGGGCAGCTCCTGGCGCAGAGGGAGGCAGTTCCACACACTCATGAATGGGGGTTGTCCTGCCTTGTCTGCCTTTCATCCTGGGCCCCCCCTGAACTGAAAGGTTGTTTTAATTTGCAGATACTAACGCTCACTGTGAGCTGTAAAGGTCTGTGGATTTCGGCAATGGTGCTGTGTCACGTGTCTACCACACAGTGACGCTGCTCCCCACTTCGTGTAGAGATTAAGACTTTAAACCAAGGCATCAGGCATTTCCAACAGGAAAGTGCACATTAATGTTGAAACGAGAACATAAACAGTCTGCTGCCCCCCTCTGTCTTCTACCCATCGCATCGTCTCCCAATGCATTTAAAATACTTTTATTTGGACAAAAACTGTACCTTCGGGAAAGATCAAAGCTTTTAAAGTGAGCCAAGTCCGTCCCTACAACCAGGAAAGTTCCACAGATGTCCAAGAAGCATGGGTTCCCCTCTGACTCGGAGAACGGCAGGAGCTGCTTCACGGTCCCCTAAGGAAAAAGGAGGGGACAGGGACCTCAGGGGGGCTTCAGTCACAGGCCCCACCCCTTGCTGGAGTCTCACCCCACGTGGGAGGACAGGCCCTGTCATCGGGGAATCCCTGGTGCTTCCGGTCATGGGGGAGGTACAGAGAAGCCAGGTCAACAAGCAGGTACACACGTGACTCAGCCTGAGCATGCGCAGACAGGTGACGGGAGGGATGCTAAAAGAAAACTATCTAGGCGGCAGCAGGTGGAATTCCATCCGTTTGGGTTGACGCAGGAGATGCTGCCCACGAGGTCTTATGTTAATGCCCCAGTGAAGCTGACTGTGTGGCTAGTGGTCACCTCTGGGGAGGCCATGAGTGGAAGGGGTGGTGATCACGTCCCAGGTATGTCCATCTGCAAAAACTCATGAGCCGCCCACACCACATGCCTACTTTCCCGTGTGTCCATCATATGCTGGTAAATGCCTGAGAACAGGTCTTGTCTGGGGGCAAGTTGAAGTGAGCCTGGGGGGAAGGAGCCAGCCATTGGAGAGCTGCACTGGCCTTCCAGAAGGAGGAGGAGCCGGGTGGCAGGAAGGAAGGCGGGCCCTGAGGCGGGCAGTGAGCAGACACCACACTGGGCATCAGTGCAGGCCAAGCGAAGAGTCACATTTTGTTCCACATGAAGCTGGAAGACTGGAGGGTTCTGAGCCACAGGTGACTTAAAATCATTTATGTTTTAAAATGTTGTTCTTACAACACATCCCACTATTGTTATTTTGGAAAGAGTGACCAGAGTCAGGCCTGGACAGAGCTTACACTTTTGGGTATCTTATGCATGGATTGACCCCTCTCCTTGGAGCTGAGATGGGTCCCCGGCTCAATTTGAAACAGGAGGGAAGGGGGCAGGGCACAACTTATGAAAGAGTGACATAACCCAAGGACACAACATAAACCAATTAGAATCAAATGGGTCCAGGGTGGCAGACTCCACTTCCCTGTGGCTCAGATGCTGAAGAATCTGCCTGTAATTCGGGAGACCTGGGTTCGATCCATGGGTCAGGAAGATCCCCTGGAGAAGGGAATGGCAACCCACTCCAGTATTCTTGCCTGGAGAACTCCATGGACAGAGGAGCCTGCAGCCTATAGTCCATAATGTTGCAAAGAGTCAGACATGACTGAGCGATTAACACTTTCACTGTCACTTTCAAAGAGGCAGACAAGTCAGCTTCCCCTAGACTTTGATCCTCAATCAGCAAGCTAAATGACCACCTAAAGGCACTATGACAGTTCCAAGACACCAAAAGTCAAAAGACCAAAAGGTGGGTGGTGGCCCAATTGCTGGAAATCTCCACTCCTTCCCCCAAATAGCTGGAAAAATCCTCCCACTCATTAGCTTATGAATTCAGTTCAGTTCAGTCGCTCAGTCGGGTCCAACTCTTTGCGACCCCATGAATCACAGCACGCCAGGCCTCCCCGTCCATCACCAGCTCCCGGAGTTCACTCAGACTCATGTCCATCGAGTCGGTGATGCCATCCAGCCATCTCATCCTCTGTCGTCCCCTTCTCCTCTTGCCCCCAATCCCTCCAGCATCAGAGTCTTTTCCAATGAGGCAACTCTTCGCATGAGGTGGCCAAAGTACTGGAGTTTCAGCTTTAGCATCATTCCTTCCAAAGAAATCCCAGGGCTGATCTCCTTCAGAATGGACTGGTTGGATCTCCTTGCAGTCCAAGGGACTCTCAAGAGTCTTCTCCAACACCACAGTTCAAAAGCATCAATTCTTCGGCACTCAGCCTTCTTCACAGTCCAACTCTCACATCCATACATGACCACTGGAAAAACCACAGCCTTTACTAGACGGACCTTTGTTGGCAAAGTAACGTCTCTGCTTTTCAATATGCTGTCTAGGTTGGTCATAACTTTCCTTCCAAGGAGTAAGCACCTTTTAATTTCATGCCTGCAATCAACATCTGCACTGATTTTGGAGCCCCAAAAAATAAAGTCTGACACTGTTTCCACTGTTTCCCCATCTATTTCCCATGAAGTGATGGGACCAGATGCCATGATCTTCGTTTTCTGAATGTTGACCTTTAAGCCAACTGTTTCACTCTCCACTTTCGCTTTCATCAAGAGGCTTTTTAGTTCCTCTTCACTTTCTGCCATAAGGGTGGTGTCATCTGCATATCTGAGGTTATTGGTATTTCTCCCGGCAATCTTGATTCCAGCTTGTGTTTCTTCCAGTCCAGTGTTTCTCATGATGTACTCTGCATAGAAGTTAAATAAGCAGGGTGACAATATACAGCCTTGACGTACTCTTTTGCCTATTTGGAACCAGTCTGTTGTTCCATGTCCAGTTCTAACTGTTGCTTCCTGACCTGCATACAGATTTCTCAAGAGGCAGATCAGGTGGTCTGGTATTTCCATCTCTTTCAGAATTTTCCAGTTTATTGTGATCCACACAGTCAAAGGCTTTGACATAGTCAATAAAACAGAAATAGATGTTTTTCTGGAACTCTCTTGCTTTTTCCATGATCCAGCGGATGTTGGCAATTTGATCTCTGCTTCCTCTGCCTTTTCTAAAACCAGCTTGAACATCAGGAAGTTCACA
>NW_011482284.1:50946-56712 GCF_000754665.1 Bison bison bison
TCCAGCGGATGTTGGCAATTTGATCTCTGCTTCCTCTGCCTTTTCTAAAACCAGCTTGAACATCAGGAAGTTCACAGTTCACGTATTGCTGAAGCCTGGCTTGGAGAATTTTGAGCATTACTTTACTAGCATGTGAGATGAGTGCAATTGTGCGGTAGTTTGAGCATTCTTTGGCATTGCCTTTCTTTGGGATTGGAATGAAAACTGACCCTTTCCAGTCCTGTGGCCACTGCTGAGTTGTCCAAATTTGCTGGCATATTGAGTGCAGCACTTTCACAGCATCATCTTTCAGGATTTGAAAGAGCTCAACTGGAATTCCATCACCTCCACTAGCTTTGTTCGTAGTGATGTTTTTTAAGGCCCACTTGACTTCACATTCCAGGATGTCTGGCTCTAGGTCAGTGATCACACCATCGTGATTATCTGGGTCGTGAAGCTCTTTTTTGTACAGTTCTTCTGTGTATTCTTGCCAGCTCTTCTTAATATCTTCTGCTTCTGTTAGGTCCATACCATTTCTGTCCTTTATCGAGCCCATCTTTGCATGAAATGTTCCCTTGGTATCTCTAATTTTCTTGAAGAGATCTCTAGTCTTTCCCATTCTGTTGTTTTCCTCTATTTCTTTGCATTGATCACTGAAGAAGGCTTTCTTATCTCTTCTTGCTATTCTTTGGAACTCTGTATTCAGATGCTTATATCTTTCCTTTTCTCCTTTGCTTTTGGCTTCTCTTCTTTTCACAGCTATTTGTAAGGCCTTCCCAGACAGCCATTTTGCTTTTTTGCATTTCTTTTCCATGGGGATGGTATGATCTCTGTTCATTTCCAAGGCAAACCATTCAATATCACAGTAATCCAAGTCTATGCCCCAACCAGTAATGCTGAAGAAGCTGAAGTCGAATGGTTTTATGAAGACCTATGAGACCTTTTAGAACTAACACCCCAAAAAGATGTCCTTTACATTATAGGGGACTGGAATGCCAAAGTAGGAAGTCAAGAAACACCTGGAGTAACAGGCAAATTTGGCCTTGGAATACAGGCCTTGGCATGAAGCAGGGCAAAGACTAATAGAGTTCTGCCAAGAAAATGCACTGGTCATAGCAAACACCTTCTTCCAACAACACAAGAGAAGACTACACATGGACATCACCAGATGGTCAACACCGAAATCAGACTGATTATATTCTTTGCAGCCAAAGATGGAGAAGCTCTATACAGTCAACAAAAACAAGACCAGGAGCTGACTGTGGCTCAGATCATGAACTCCTTATTACCAAATTCAGACTTAAATTGAAGAAAGTAGGGAAAACCACTAGACCATTCAGGTATGACCTAATGATTATACAGTGGAAGTGAGAAACAGATTTAAGGGCCTAGATCTGATAGACAGAGTGCCTGATGAGCTATGGAATGAGGTTCGTGACATTGTACAGCTTATGAATTACCCAGCCCATAAAAGCTAACCACACCATATTTCAAGGCCTCTGCACTTGTCCTCCATGATGGTCCACACTGCTTGTGGAGTGTGTTTCTCTCTGAATAAACCCACTTCTTACCTATTATTTTGTCTCTCACTGAATTTTTTCTGCAATGAGATATCATGAACCTGAGCTTTATCAGATCCTGAAACTAGGTCTGTGACCTCAGTGGGAAGACTGTGGGTTTTGGCCGGTTTGAGTCCCAGCACGTGGGTTCAAGTCCCAGTCTGAGGTAAATGGTTTCACATTCAACCAATGCCCAGTGAGTTTCTGCTTGGCTTGGCACTGGGCTGGGAGCAGAGTGGCCAGGGGTGGGGTTTCCCACAGAACTTAGTGGGCTCTGCATACCAGGAACAGAGACTCAGAGAGTCTTCATTTATTACAATATTGCTTCTGTTTCATATATATATATATATATATTTTTTTTTTTTTTTTGGCCATGAGGCAAGTGGGAGCTTAGCTCCTTGACCAGGGTTCAAATCATACCCCCTGCATTGGAAGGCCAAGTTTTAACCACTGGACCAACAGGGAAGTCCCTGACATATATTCCTTTCAATAAAAATTTTAAAAGGTTAAACTCTGTCTATGGTCAGATGCTCCTAAGTTACTGCCATGATTTCCAGCTTGACTTTCACCCCTTCCCAGCATGCTGTTCTCTTTTCCCAGCAGGCCTTTTGTCCCTTCCCAGAATGCCTTTCACCACTTTCCCAGCATGCATTTCACCCCTACCGGCAACCTTTCGCCCTTTTCCCAGTAAGCTTTTCACCCCTTCCCTGAAGGCCTTTCTGTTTCCTCCCAGTATGACTTTTGCTGCTTTCCCAGCAGGCCTTTTTATTCTTTCCTCATAGGCCTTTCATAATATGCCTTTGGTTCTCTCCTGACATGCCTTTCATTCTCTCCCAGTATGCCTTACGCCCCTTTCCCAGCATGCTTTTCACTCCTTTTCCAGTATGCCTTTTGTTGCCTTCCCAGTGGACTTCTCATTCTCTTCCTGTATGTCTTTCACTCCTTTCCCAATATGCCTTTCATTCTCTCCCAGTATGCCTCTCACTCACCTTCCTAGCATACCTTTTTCCCCTACCAGCAACATTTCGCCTTTTTCCCAGCGTGCCTTTCGTTTTCTGCCAGCATGCCTTTTACCCATTCTCAGCAGGCCTTTCCTTCTCTCCTGCATGCCTCCACCTTCCGGCTCTGGAGTTCATCCCTCTAATAACCCAGCTGCTCCCTCATCTGTTGTTGGCAGGGCTTCTCCCTACCTCAGCTTTATGTCCACACCTGATGCCCCTTCACCACTATCAGCGGTCTGCAAGCCCCATCCCTCCGCCTCCCCACCTCCCCTCTGACCTGAACCTGGCCAGGCATCTCTCGAGGCCCAGATCCCTCCCTGCAGTTCCCCCAGGAGGCTCATGGGACTGCGGCCACCTTCCCCACCTGTCAGGTCTCTATTCTAACGTGTCCCCCTGCAATACTCTCCAACCCCCTCCATACTTTACTGTGCTCCTTACCGTCTGACCCTTCTGCTAGAGGCTAGAACTGCAGGGAAGCTCCTTCAGGAGTTACTGAATGGAGAAGGGGAGGTATAAGCCTGTGAGGTATAAGCACAGGACAGACCTTAGGAAAGAACTCAGAGCTGGACACAGTGGTCACACACCGAGAGCCAAACGAGCAGCACAGCAAGTGTCCTCAAATGTGATGCAGAACACTGCTGAACGTGCGGGGTGAATGGTCTCCCCTGAAAGATACACCCACTTGGATGTAAACATGACCTTATTTGGAAAAAGGGTCTTTGAAGATATAACTAAGGCTCTCAAATAGAGATAACTCTAGATTAGGGTGGACCCTAAATCCAGGGACAAGCGTCCTTCTCAGACACAGGGAGAAGGCCATGTAAAGATGGAGGCAGAAACCTGGCTACAGGCTACGGAACGCAAGGAATGCTGGCAACACCAGCAGCTGGAGGAGGCATGGGACAAACTCTCCCCCAGAGCCTTAGAAGGAGCAGCCTTGCCCACACCTAGATTTTGGACTTCTAGCCTCTTGAACGGTGCTGAGGAAAATAAATATCTATTGTTTTAAGCCATTCAGTTTGTGGTCATTGGTTATGGCCAGTCAGGAAACTAATACTCCGTGTCAGCCCCAGGGATAAAGCAAGTGTGCACAGGATGCGGGCAGGCAGGGGCTCCCCTACTGCACCCCCTGCAGAAGACAGAATGGTGCTAGAGGCTGTGGTCCTGGAGGTACGCGTGGCTCCCACCCTCAGACACATGCAGGAAAAGGTCTAAAGCTGTGGCCAAAACTGACGGCCCCTCAGTCCTCTAGGTGCACATTAAACAGCACACCTTCCTCCCATTTCATCATGCACTCTAGAACCAGCCAGGCAGTCCTTTTCGCTGCAAAGGGCCACTGCCTTACCTCCTGATTTCTGAAGTCACAAGAGCTGTTGATGGAACAGCTATGTGAGAATCCATTAGATTCACAATCCAACCAGACACCCAGTGAGGGGATCTGATAAGGCTGGGTGAAGTCAATAAGCAGGCTCTGGCTTGATTTAGAGGTGGCGTTTTAAACTCTGCTCTAGTTGTCTTTAACGTCACAGGCCACTCACCGTAGAACAGTCATTTACCTGCCAGGTTCGAACTTGGACTCTGTTTGGCTCCACCGTATAAACGTTTTCTTCATGCATGGCTAACACTGGAGACTCACACAGGAAGGACCCTGAAATGACAGACAGAGGTCATGACACCGGCAGCTAGTCTTGTCAGAGCTCCTTAGAGTTTCGGAAGCATTCTCACACTAAAACTAGAACTCTTTATAGAGTGATTGATGAGAAAGACTGGAATCTAGCACAAAACATCTTCTACAACTAAAGTCATAATGAAGAGCCTCAGGCTATAAAGATGGGGAGAAAAGGCAGAGCTGTAGTATCAAGAATGTTCTCACGTGTGTTCCCTACTGTTCCTTGGCCCCACAACAGCCTTGTGAAAGGTGTGTTTTCTTCATTTTGGTAAGTGAGGTTCCAAGATACAGGGACTGCCCAGGGCCATGGCTGCCAGTGACGGCCTGATGGGGCACCCAGTGCCAGGCACCCACCCTCACCACTCACTGATGCCCTCACCTCCTCCCTCTGGTGAGCAGCTGGTGCTTCCCATAGCGCAGCCTCTGTGACAGCACCACTGTCAAAGTTGCAGCTCATCATACACAGGACTCTGGAGGCCACGAGCTCTAGCCCGGGCATGAGAACGGGTGTGGGGTCTCCCGGTGGCCCAGGACCTGCCCCTTCCCGGCCCCTCAGGAACTAGCACCCCCACCTGCATCAGACACAAGACCCTCCGGGGGCTGAAAAGACTCCCACCTGCACTGCGTAACGTGGCTCCAGACGGCTCAAAGATCACCACCTGTTTTCCATTCCAGACGGCAACAGCATCCTATGAAGAGCCACGGAAGGGAAAAAGCAACCAGTCATCCAGGCCTCACTGTCCCCAGTGACCCTAACAACTGGCCAGGGCTTCTGTCTACATCAGTGACCCTGCCCCCTGCCCACAGATCACCCTGGCAGTGACCTTGGTGGCAAACACTCCGCTGACGTGCATGTCTGTGCGCAGGCTGTGGGTCACCCCCGTGGACAGGAAGGACACGCTGAGGAGGCTCGGGGAGACCTGCACGGCGGCCACCTGCTGATGGAAGTGGGATGACATGGCCTGTTCATGGAGGATGAGCACGGAGCTGATGCTGTTCACGGCCAGGAGGCTTTTCCTGGAGCCCCACTTGGTTTCCACGAGGAGAGACACCACCGAGGTATGAACAGAAAGGAGACGTGCAGTCAGGGCAACGTCACAGGTATGAAGATTCATAAACAGCCTCCAAGCACTGCTTCTTCTCATTATTTAAAGTGAAGTGAAAGTTGCTCAGTCGTGTCCGACTCTTTGCGACCCCATGGCATTCTCTAGGCCAGAATACTGGAGTGGGTAGCCTTTCCCTTCTCCAGCAGATATTCCCAACCCAGGAATCGAAACAGGGTCTCCTGCATTGCAGGCGGGTTCTTTACCAACTGAGCTATCAGGGACGCCCTCTTGTTTAAAAACATGACTTTAAAAATTTATAAGTGTAAAATGTGTAATTTGCAGAAAAGCTTAAAAATACTGGATCTCAACACCCAGAGTTGAGATCCAGTATGTAAACTTATGTGCTGGTTCTAGTTTGTGTCTGTTCTGACTGGCTGAGCATCTTCTAGAGCTTAGTTTACTGATGCAAACTTAGGGGCATCTGTGTTTTATAAACGGAAAGAGAGTTTACA